>NW_006801765.1:0-3151 GCF_000485575.1 Poecilia formosa
CTAACGGTTTTCATGCTGCGCAGCAACAGGGCGTTGAAACGATTCGGCTCAGGAACCTGTTAGTCTGTAAAGTGCAGCAGACAGAAAACCTTTACGGCACTAATGACTTCGCTCCGGCTTTTCAAAATGTCGCCCGACTTAATGAGCCAATAAGGTCACATTCTCAAACCTGCCATTATGGCCTGTAAAAACGTTACTACAGAGTTTAGTTTGGTTAGTTTTAAAAGATGTCAAAGTTTCCAAATTGTCTTGAGATGTTGAGGTAAAATAAGCCTTTATGTTCCTGCTTAACTGCTTTTATAGTTTTTATTTCACGTTTTTCTTTACAGAACCTCATTTTCCTGTTTAGTATAAAATTTTCAAGCAAAAAACTGTATTTTGCAATAATTTAACACGTTTCATATCATCTGTGATTGATTTTCCAAAGTGAATATAGAAATGTGACAATCTTGGTCTGAAAAACATTTTAAAACGTGCATGTTCAGTATTTAACTGCCTCACTAATCCCCATCATTACTTCCTGTCTGAGTGTGAACGCCGTATGAAATCAAATATTTCCAGTTTTTTTGTTTTTCGGTTGGAAAGCTTTAAACCGACTCGCTGAGCGCAGACCGTCCCGTCTTCACCAAACTACTGCAGATATACCTCATAGACACTAGTGTTTAGAAACAATGTTATATTAGCTTGTGTCATAAATTATTCACTTCTTCTTCCTCCTTTTTTAAATGACTGTAATCTAAAAAATGAAATGTGGGGTGAAAAGCTTTATACATTTTTAATTTGTATTTTTTTTGTGACAGTTTGAAATGACGCGCTAAAACCAAAAATGAGAAACGCTCGGACTCTCTGCTCTTTCTTGTTGATTTGTTGATGTTTTTCTCCGCCCCACAGAGGCAGGAATACATCGTTTGAAACTGTATTATTTTGGTGTCCGATTATTTCTGAATGGATAATATGTCGCCATAAACCGACAGAATAATACACTTTACTTTAATCAGTTTATTCCAGTTATTTTTTAATAATTTTCCTGTTTTAATGGCAGCATCCCATAATATTTGCCTAATAGCCAAGTTTTCCTGCATATGCAGAGTGAAGAAGCTTTCATCTTCCCAGTTTGTTTTTTAAATATTCACTAAAATGTGTTTTAGATCAACATGACCTCTGACCTGCTGATGTAACAGCTGGAAATTTTCCACCAATCAAACTGAAATGTTCAAAAGAATGACTAAATAAATGCAGGAGTTTTTAATAAATGTGTCTAATTTATGCTCAGATGAATTCAATAAGCAGTTTCAGGGGCAGATTTCAGTAAAAACTTTAAAAATTGGCTGAATTAGCACTGAAATGTGACGTGAAGTTATTCGTTTTTCCATCAGGGAAAATCAGACCAAAATCAAAGAGGAAAAATTTAAACAGATCAAACAGAGAAGAACTAAAGAACTGAAAATAACCTCAAAAATGAGAATATTTCTGAGATAAATGATGTTTTTACTAAATATCCTCCATTTGAATTATACCAAATTCTAAAAATGTCAAAATTGTTCATATTTAACTTAAATATTTACAAGTGTGATGCTTCTTCAGTGTTTTGAGAATTTTGTGAGTGTTTTTATTTAATGCTATTGAAAAAACCCAAAGCACTTCCAGTCAAAGACGTCTTCCATTCAACATCCGCATATCGACCTTAAACACGAACAAAACAACTTCCTAATTAACTTCATGACACGTTTTTCTTTTTCCTTCACAGAAATAATCTGTGGAAAGATGAACAGTTCACCAGATTACAGTAAAACCAATCATTTTTATTGGCAGGTCTTAAGGTGGCTCATGTAGGACATCATTGCTTATTTAACTTTGGTCAACGTTTCATGTCCAGTATTGTTCAGCGTGTATGAAATGATGGACGATAATCGACGATTTGAACCGACCACAAAGCTCAAACAGGGAATGTTCAGCTCCAATTTAACATCCAAGGATCTAAACAGATTTATATCAAAATGGAGGATTTAGGTTGGTTTGATCAGGAATCATAATTATGGAGCTAAACTGAGTCCATAAAGTTTGTTCAACAAAAAAATGTTTAAAGCCTCAAAAAATGTTCAAAACTGAAAAACAATGGTGAGACTGAATAAAAAGATTTGAAAATATGAAAAAGTTGAAAAGTATGTTTCAGAATCAAGTCTTTTTTATTCAGTTTTAAACTTCTGGCCCCATTTTTACTCCATACATAATCTGAGAAACCAAAATGGGAACCAAAATATTTGGAAAAAGAATCTGGTACCAAATTTTCAGATAAAAAATTAAAATATCCAGTTGTCTTAAATTACTTAATGATAATTTTTCACCACATTTCAATTGAAAACAATGTAGTTAAAATAATACAAAAAACATAAATCATAATTTAGGCTAATGGGTAAAACTTGGCTTCTTTCAGGTACAAAATAAAACGGCAATAAAAACAGATACAAAGGGGCAAAATGACCAGAAGCCAAAAAAAAACCTCATAATAATCATATTAAAATGAAAAATATGAATTAATTAAAATACTTTAATAAAAATGCATTTCTCAGTTTGATTCAAACATCAGCAGCATCAACACTGAGGGTCAAAGGTCGGCCAAGTGGCAGGAAACATCATCCGTTTCTTTTGTTTTTTAAATTTCTTCCTCTTCTCATTTAACAGATTTATTTTCTATTCGTTGTACAGCGACCAAACGTAAAAGTTTTGTTTTGTCATTTGGTTTCAAATAAGAAAAGAGAAGTGACTGCAGACTTGTGGTGTGGAATAAAACGATGCGATCAAGCGAGAAGGAGACATTTGGGTAATTAATGTTCCACTCTGTGTATAAAAGAAGAAAAAATCAATAAAGAAATCACAATGGTCTAATCCATGTAAAACTGATTCCTGTCTTTATTCTCTGTGAAGATCAAACGGTGTTTTACTGCCGATTCCTTCTGGTGGTTTATAGCTGGAGGTTTAGAGAAGCAACCTGAAGGGGGCGCTGCAGAGATGGTCAAAGATTCAGTACAAGTTGAGTTATGAACAGGTTTTTATTTTTATCAAAATGTTTTAACTGGTTTGGGAAAATCAGAGGCTCAAGTTTAATTTGTGAGGATTTAATGGTTCTGATGGATGGATGGATGGATGGATG
>NW_006801766.1:0-3151 GCF_000485575.1 Poecilia formosa
CATCCATCCATCCATCCATCCATCAGAACCATTAAATCCTCACAAATTAAACTTGAGCCTCTGATTTTCCCAAACCAGTTAAAACATTTTGATAAAAATAAAAACCTGTTCATAACTCAACTTGTACTGAATCTTTGACCATCTCTGCAGCGCCCCCTTCAGGTTGCTTCTCTAAACCTCCAGCTATAAACCACCAGAAGGAATCGGCAGTAAAACACCGTTTGATCTTCACAGAGAATAAAGACAGGAATCAGTTTTACATGGATTAGACCATTGTGATTTCTTTATTGATTTTTTCTTCTTTTATACACAGAGTGGAACATTAATTACCCAAATGTCTCCTTCTCGCTTGATCGCATCGTTTTATTCCACACCACAAGTCTGCAGTCACTTCTCTTTTCTTATTTGAAACCAAATGACAAAACAAAACTTTTACGTTTGGTCGCTGTACAACGAATAGAAAATAAATCTGTTAAATGAGAAGAGGAAGAAATTTAAAAAACAAAAGAAACGGATGATGTTTCCTGCCACTTGGCCGACCTTTGACCCTCAGTGTTGATGCTGCTGATGTTTGAATCAAACTGAGAAATGCATTTTTATTAAAGTATTTTAATTAATTCATATTTTTCATTTTAATATGATTATTATGAGGTTTTTTTTTGGCTTCTGGTCATTTTGCCCCTTTGTATCTGTTTTTATTGCCGTTTTATTTTGTACCTGAAAGAAGCCAAGTTTTACCCATTAGCCTAAATTATGATTTATGTTTTTTGTATTATTTTAACTACATTGTTTTCAATTGAAATGTGGTGAAAAATTATCATTAAGTAATTTAAGACAACTGGATATTTTAATTTTTTATCTGAAAATTTGGTACCAGATTCTTTTTCCAAATATTTTGGTTCCCATTTTGGTTTCTCAGATTATGTATGGAGTAAAAATGGGGCCAGAAGTTTAAAACTGAATAAAAAAGACTTGATTCTGAAACATACTTTTCAACTTTTTCATATTTTCAAATCTTTTTATTCAGTCTCACCATTGTTTTTCAGTTTTGAACATTTTTTGAGGCTTTAAACATTTTTTTGTTGAACAAACTTTATGGACTCAGTTTAGCTCCATAATTATGATTCCTGATCAAACCAACCTAAATCCTCCATTTTGATATAAATCTGTTTAGATCCTTGGATGTTAAATTGGAGCTGAACATTCCCTGTTTGAGCTTTGTGGTCGGTTCAAATCGTCGATTATCGTCCATCATTTCATACACGCTGAACAATACTGGACATGAAACGTTGACCAAAGTTAAATAAGCAATGATGTCCTACATGAGCCACCTTAAGACCTGCCAATAAAAATGATTGGTTTTACTGTAATCTGGTGAACTGTTCATCTTTCCACAGATTATTTCTGTGAAGGAAAAAGAAAAACGTGTCATGAAGTTAATTAGGAAGTTGTTTTGTTCGTGTTTAAGGTCGATATGCGGATGTTGAATGGAAGACGTCTTTGACTGGAAGTGCTTTGGGTTTTTTCAATAGCATTAAATAAAAACACTCACAAAATTCTCAAAACACTGAAGAAACGTCACACTTGTAAATATTTAAGTTAAATATGAACAATTTCGACATTTTTAGAATTTGGTATAATTCAAATGGAGGATATTTAGTAAAAACATCATTTATCTCAGAAATATTCTCATTTTTGAGGTTATTTTCAGTTCTTTAGTTCTTCTCTGTTTGATCTGTTTAAATTTTTCCTCTTTGATTTTGGTCTGATTTTCCCTGATGGAAAAACGAATAACTTCACGTCACATTTCAGTGCTAATTCAGCCAATTTTTAAAGTTTTTACTGAAATCTGCCCCTGAAACTGCTTATTGAATTCATCTGAGCATAAATTAGACACATTTATTAAAAACTCCTGCATTTATTTAGTCATTCTTTTGAACATTTCAGTTTGATTGGTGGAAAATTTCCAGCTGTTACATCAGCAGGTCAGAGGTCATGTTGATCTAAAACACATTTTAGTGAATATTTAAAAAACAAACTGGGAAGATGAAAGCTTCTTCACTCTGCATATGCAGGAAAACTTGGCTATTAGGCAAATATTATGGGATGCTGCCATTAAAACAGGAAAATTATTAAAAAATAACTGGAATAAACTGATTAAAGTAAAGTGTATTATTCTGTCGGTTTATGGCGACATATTATCCATTCAGAAATAATCGGACACCAAAATAATACAGTTTCAAACGATGTATTCCTGCCTCTGTGGGGCGGAGAAAAACATCAACAAATCAACAAGAAAGAGCAGAGAGTCCGAGCGTTTCTCATTTTTGGTTTTAGCGCGTCATTTCAAACTGTCACAAAAAAAATACAAATTAAAAATGTATAAAGCTTTTCACCCCACATTTCATTTTTTAGATTACAGTCATTTAAAAAAGGAGGAAGAAGAAGTGAATAATTTATGACACAAGCTAATATAACATTGTTTCTAAACACTAGTGTCTATGAGGTATATCTGCAGTAGTTTGGTGAAGACGGGACGGTCTGCGCTCAGCGAGTCGGTTTAAAGCTTTCCAACCGAAAAACAAAAAAACTGGAAATATTTGATTTCATACGGCGTTCACACTCAGACAGGAAGTAATGATGGGGATTAGTGAGGCAGTTAAATACTGAACATGCACGTTTTAAAATGTTTTTCAGACCAAGATTGTCACATTTCTATATTCACTTTGGAAAATCAATCACAGATGATATGAAACGTGTTAAATTATTGCAAAATACAGTTTTTTGCTTGAAAATTTTATACTAAACAGGAAAATGAGGTTCTGTAAAGAAAAACGTGAAATAAAAACTATAAAAGCAGTTAAGCAGGAACATAAAGGCTTATTTTACCTCAACATCTCAAGACAATTTGGAAACTTTGACATCTTTTAAAACTAACCAAACTAAACTCTGTAGTAACGTTTTTACAGGCCATAATGGCAGGTTTGAGAATGTGACCTTATTGGCTCATTAAGTCGGGCGACATTTTGAAAAGCCGGAGCGAAGTCATTAGTGCCGTAAAGGTTTTCTGTCTGCTGCACTTTACAGACTAACAGGTTCCTGAGCCGAATCGTTTCAACGCCCTGTTGCTGCGCAGCATGAAAACCGTTAG
>NW_006801767.1:0-1361 GCF_000485575.1 Poecilia formosa
TCTAGTGGCTCAACAAACCTGTTGATCCACACTGAGCGCATAACGTCCAACAGGCCGCTGTCTGAAAGGCGTCACAACTTAAAGACGTTTATTTCCAGAGGAAAAGTGACAAACTTTCTATTCAGAGCGTTAAATGACAGCAGCGCGATAATAAATCTGACATTAAACCACTTTTACACAAACACAGATTATATTTAAACAGCGGAAGTTGCTGCTCAGATTTGATCAAACTGACTGAAAGGTTCGGTCGGTTCTGTTTCTCTGACCCGGAAACAGAGAAAAGCTTGAAAACGGGTCAGAACCAGTTTTCTATAAAGTGTGTTTACTCACTGGACCTGCTGCTGAGACTCTGGGTCACAAAACGGAGACTAAAATTGATAGAAAACTTTCAGTTTATGTATCAGCTGGACTGGTCATCAGCTGAGAAGGACCTCGCTGCAGCAAACAGAAAGGGGCGGGGACGGACCACTGTCAGCCTCATACCTTATTTGGAAATTTCTTGTATTATCCGCGGCCTCCTGTTTTTATTTTCTTTTGAAATATGTGATATATTTTCACCTTTTAGAAGGATTTTCACTCTCAGAATGTATTTGAACTTCAATCTTTTATTTACTTAAGCGCAGCTCAGTTTTCTTTTTAACAAATTCTGTAACTTGCTTTTAAAGCTGCTCCTTAGTTGCATCTTTTCGGGCCTACTACTGCCTCTAATGGCCTGGCGGTGGTAACACAACTAATCTAATGACATTACTAAATCAGAATACCACGTCTTTATTTACTATTAATTTCGGCATCACTAGCAATGTAAAAGATAAATTATCTCATAAATCACCATGTTTTTTCACTTTCTTAAGGATGTAGCGCTAATTAAATGACAAACAATACTTTTATACATTATAAATTGTATCTATATATCTCTATCAATTATAGGATGAAGAAAAGAAATAAAGAAACATGAAAAACAACATGATCAACTATAATAAAAAATACCATTTGCAATTTTATATGTAAGAAATTTAATTCAGCAAAAGTCAATAACAAACAAATTAGGAATAACAACCCAGGTTGTTAAACAGATATAAGCAAAAAAATCACATTTGTGTTTTCACGGTGCTATGTATGTTATTCTGAGACACGATTTATGGTAGTCTTGTATGTAACAGTGTTTAGGTTGTAGAATCCCACTTGCTTTATGTATCAGTGCAATGGGGAAATAGCGCCCCCCCTCTCTGTGTGGCTGGTTATATGCTGCTGGCTCCTGCACTCAGTGCCAGTCTGTGAAAGCTGCACAAGAGGTGAGTTTCATTCTTCAGCACACCGAGTAGAAAGATGTTAGCAATCGATAAAACATAATTTTTATTAAC
>NW_006801767.1:2361-4143 GCF_000485575.1 Poecilia formosa
GAAACTCCTTGTCTTCTTTTAAAACTACACAACGCAGAGTCGAGGGGTTACTTGAGCCGAGCTGGTACAGTGGAGTGAAGCAGAACCCGGTTACATTGGTGCCGTGACCCGAGCTTCTGCAATCCTGTATCTGAAGCGGTGCCGTCTATTTCCTGGACAACGGTTGGAGTCGCCACATGGGTCGTGGGAAACCCCGTAGAATTTCCCTCTTTTCCGCTATTTGCGCTTTTCTATTGGAACACTGAGGTGGGATTCTGTACATCTGGTTGAGAATATATAATAATAATAATAAAAAAAAATAAATAAATAAAAAAAAAAAGACCGATGCAGATCTGAATCATGACAGACTTTTCTGGTTTTGGGAGAGGGAGGGGGACAGTTAGTTTTACCCCACTGCAGTCATTTGGCAGGGGTAGGGCAGGTTTGCTGGCAGCCCCAGTCTCATCCACACCTAGGCCCGTCTTTGCCGAGTTAAATGAAAAACCTGTTGATGGTGACTATGATGATTCCAATCATTCTAAATCAGACGCCAAACCTACTAAGGAGAACCTGTATGCAGAGATAGCGACGCAAATTGGGGTTTCTATTGGAGAAAGCATTGCATCTTGTATTGAGTCTCGCTTGGGCTGTGGACTGGGAAACAGTGTTCTTGGGTCTGCCAGTAATGTGCTCTCAGAACCTTCACTTTTGAATGTGATTGTGAAACCTGATGTTAAAGAACCTATGTGTTTTAGAGGGGATGGTTGTGACACATGCAGTGTGCAGGAATGGGAGGAAATGATAATGACCTATTTGAAGAAAAGAGGAGTACAGGTAGCTGAACAAGCTGATGAAGTGCTTGTTAAACTGGCAGGGAGGGCAAGAGAGATTGTCAGGGTGGGCATACGTAGTAAGCCATCCTTATGTCTTAAGGAAGGCCCAGAGCCTATTTTTGAGATCCTCAAGCAGCACTTTAGTGACACTGCCTGTTCAAGCATGCCTCTGGCTGATTTTTATGCAACATTACCTGCCTTAGGAGAGACACCTTTTGACTACTGGCTCCGGCTGAACAGAGTCATGGAACTGACAGAGGACTGTCTCAAAAGACAGAATAAGTCCTTCGCGTATCTGACAAAAGAACTGACTGCAATGTTCATTCGTCACTGCCCAGACTCAGAACTGTCTCTTATTTTCAAATGCAAGCCGTTGCAGCAGTGGACACCTGCTGATATACACGAAAAGTTGCTAGAGCATAGCAAAGATCAGAAGTGTGGCCCTCAGCAGAGTGCATCCAGTGCTTTAAGTTTTCAGCGACAGGAGGTGAGTCCTCATGTGCCACAGGTGACATGCGGCAGTAAATGTACCACACCATCACCGACTTCTGCCTCAGTACCATCTACTGGACTTAATGCACCAGCGCCTGCTGATCGTCTTGATCATGTGATCGCTCTGTTGGAGAAAGTTCTGGAGGGTCAACCCCGACAAGCAAAGCCACCTGCTAAAGATGATGTCAGAGCTCATCGAAACCAAACACACAAAGTCATGCCCTGTGCAATCTGTGGTGACACTGAACACTCTACCTATTACCACTGTAGAGCCAATCAGCTGTGCTTCATCTGCCATGCTGCTGATCACACACGGGCTCGGTGCCCCAGGGCCATATCTAACAAAGTGAGAGGGCCTGAATCAGCTGCCCAGCAGCTGGGAAACTAGTTGGCCTACATGTGGAGGGGGCAAGTGTTAGGCCTGAAATTGTGCCCCAAGAGACTGATTTTGATGATTTGGAGTCTGTGTACCAAACTG
>NW_006801768.1:0-3139 GCF_000485575.1 Poecilia formosa
TGTGTTTTTCTGCCAGTTGAGCTGTTGCAGGATGTAAAGTCGATGCCATCCTCCACTGACCTGCTTCCCGCTGACTAACTGGGGCGGTTCCAGTCGGGTCCTTCCGGGCCGGGCCGATCTCTCACAGGGCTTTGGGAGCGCAGATGTTAAGTCAATATGTCTGCCGTTATTCTGCTCATTGATCTGAGGTTTCTTGGGTTAGAGTGTTTGAAGCATGAAACGTGGTGAAGATGATGGCAGCTGGTCGACTCAAAACTTCAAACAACAGGGTGAAACATTCAGGGCCCGATTTCTAAATAAAATGCACAGATTGAGGTAATTAAGGCAATGAAAAAGTGAAGCTAATGGAGAACAACAATCGCTCCTGTTAATGTCTGCCTCCCAACGGAAACGTAAAGTTCAGTGGGCCTGACCTTTGAGCTCAAATGTCAGCAGAAAACAACACGTCTGACTGCCAACAGTTTTTGTTCCCATTACACATCGGATTATTTGTTTGCTTTGTGGTTTGTCTGTTTACAGTCTGGACATCTGCAGTTATGGGGCACCGTTTGTAAAATTACACAGTAAAATACTAACAGCAATAACTTTTTTATTTAGTCTATCAGAGAAAAAATGGGTGCCCTTTTTTATGTCATATTTTCACCAAAAATTCAAACATTTATAAATATCAGACTTCCAAACTAAATATTTAGCTTCTTAATTAAACATTTAAATCTGAGATAACCAATTAGTTTCTAAATTAAATGTTTAATTTGAAAGCTAAATATTTAGTTTCTAAACTAAACATTTAGCATTTGAATTAAATATTTAGTTTGCAATTCACATTTATAAATTCTTAGTTTATTCGGTTTATAAACAAAATATTTAGTATGTGACTTAAATATTTAGTGTGCAAGATAAATATTTAGTTGTCATTTATAAAACATTTCTTTTAAAATTTAAAATGAATATTTAGTAAATACTCAGTTAAACATGTATTTTGGTGATTTGGGTGTAAATCCACACCCCAAGCTGTGACGCCATGTTACCTCTGGAGGATTCTAGAATAAATGTATCTCCTACAAAAAGCCAAAATAAATCCTGTTTCCAGTTTTCTACGAGCCAGGTAGGAAACAAACAAGTGGAAGAAGATTCTCTGCTCAGATGAAACCAAAATAGAACTAAATTATTGGCAGACTAACACTGCAAATAATGGGAATACGCCACTTCCCATGATGCATGATGATTCCCTGATATGTAAATGACAGCAGCAGCATGAAGACCTGCAGCTGCAGCAGCAGCAGAAGCCATTTCTACAAAATGTTATTCAGGAGGACAGAAAACAAACGGAAAACACGTTTTTCAGATTTTCTGCTGTTGAATCATTTGAAAACGTGTGTCGTTTTCTTTTTGCTTTTCAATCATAAATTCCCACTGAAACACATTGAAGTTTGCAGTTTCAAGGTGAGCAAACGCAGAAAAAAATTCAATAACTCCTTTTGCAAGGCGAGTTATTGTTGTACTGAGCCAGTTGTGGTGGACAGTTCCTGTTGTTGAATGGAGCGGTGTATTATTAGACGTGTAGGTGAGCTGGAGGAGAAACTAATGCAAAGTGCTGTGAACCTTTAAACACTATAAGGCCGCTGAGATGCTGTAAGGAAAGAAAATAACACACACTACTGAAGGTTAGGCTTTAACACACAAGTGATAAAATGCAGGAAGCGGCTGAGCTGTCTGTGGCTGTAAAAGAGGAACTTAATAGCTTCACCTTCACTGGTATTCTAGATTAGAATCATATTAATTATGTAAACTTTAATCTATCAGTGCTTTCCAACAAAGATGTTCATAATCTGAAAAGTGTTGCAGATTGACTTAAAATGTACATTTCCATCAGAATCTATGAAGTTCGATGATGTTAGATAAAGGATTACTGAAAGTTATAACCAGATGTGGCGTTTCATTGTTTTGCAGCCGTTCTCTCCAAAGCCGTCTAATAGATGCTTACTGCGTTTACTAACCACCAAGGTCAGCTGTGATCGCCCAGCCCCGCTTCGTCATTAAGAGCAGGTGGCCTCCATTTTTCAGGTGATGAATGTTTTAAACCCTCCCTAATCAGAAAGGGTGAAACAATAAAGCTGCTAACCAAACTACATGCAATAAATTCATATTTTACAGCTTCGTCATCAATGTGTTTGGCCTCGGTAAGTGTTGTCCTTCACTAGCCGTCAGATGATCAAAATAAATAAACAAAGCGATATGATTATTGCACGATGCAATTGTTGTGTTTGAATAATCAGATAATGTGCTCTGCAGCTGCTGCTCATGAGTCTTTCAGTAAATCACAAACCCTTTACTGAGCATAAAAAATGATTCGGTTTCCTCCGGGTGACTCATGCGCTGGAAAATTGTCCCGCTGCTGCACGACTGAACAGCAAAGGTATCATTTCTGATAATACACATATTTATGAGTTCTCATTTTGTTTAACAAAGTTGGATATTTTCCCCAAACACCTGATGTATGGAGACCCATCCTGGCCGATTGAACTCTGGTACTACAGGTGGCTACACTGCAAAAACTCAAAATCTTAACAAGTAATTTTCATCTAGTACAAAATATCCTAGTGCACTTGAAACAAGACAAAACTAACTTTTCATCAGGATGTGAGAGGCCTAAATACTGATGAAAAAGTGCTGGTTCTGCCAGAACATGGAAATTTTTAATTTTTTTTTTTGTTTTTGCAGTGTATCATCAATATGAATGTTTTTTTTTTTTATCTGAAACATTTCAGTTTGACAAAAAAAAGCAAATGTATGAGGGAGCAAATACTTTTTAACATCAGTGTAAGCATTGCCAATAAAAATCTGTTAAAAAATGAAAATTGTTCTCCGCTGTCGTCTGATTGGAACTGATAAAGTTTAAACATTTGGACAGGGTGCACTTTCTTTTTTTTTTTAGTAAATTTTCTGTAACTTGAGTTACTTCTGCACATAAACATCTATAAATAGCTCATTAAGGGAAACTTTAAGTTAGGATTTTCTCTGCTCAGTCTCTGTTTTATGTTAATCTTTTCTTGGCTTTGCTGCATTTTTAATCTGTTCTTTAAATAATAATTTGTTTTATGTCATAAAAAACTGAACATTTTGCATCATTAATCTTGTT
>NW_006801769.1:0-973 GCF_000485575.1 Poecilia formosa
CCATTACGGGGCACCGAACCCTGAATGGCAAAATGAAGGAAGCCTCTGGAGCAAACACCTCTATGTGGGATGCACGGTTGGAGGTTGTTGGAAGGTACCGAACCCTTGTGTCCTCTGCTTTGGTATCAGTGGCAGTCTTTGCTGCCATTCTAACCTTGTGTGAATGCCGTTGTACTTTTTGCCTGCGTTCTTTGTTCAACCGTATCATCACCACAGCAATTTTGCCCACGGAGGACCGGATAGCACAGATGTATCCTTTGTTCATAAAACATTATGAGTCTGACAAAGAATCCTCTGCTGAGGAATCCCCTCACATGTATTTAGATCCGAGTACAACCTTTGAGAGTAAAAATTTTTGCGTTCTTAAAAAATAAACCCCCAGCTGAAAATCATTTGAAGTGGCTGTTTAGAAGGGATGTGAGACTTAGAACAAATATTTGATAAACAGGGGGGAATGTTAGGTAAATTGTATTATTATCAACTATTTGTTATATCTTTATTATGTTCTTAGTTGTCTTACTTATTTAGTTTAGTCATATACTTTAAGAAATGTTTCTGTATTGTTAATCACTCTGATTTCCTTTCTCAGAGGGCCTCCCTGAAGAAGAGCAGTGACAGCAGCTCTTCACAGAACGCCCTGCTTTGACCTCTTAGATAGCTATAAAACCATCGCCATGAAGATTCACAACTTGTCCTGTCTGATCCTGGGTCAGGAACTGGATAAGCTAGTGCGAGATTGTGTTGTTAGTTAGTGATAATCTTGGCGCTGTGACTGTGTGATGAAGTGTCTTTCCCCTCCCTTTAGAGTTACAGCGCTCTCTGTGATTAGGGATCCTAAAGACAATAAAAAGAGAGGGGCAGGCAAATGTGCTTCAGAGCGGTAGGAGATTTGTAACTGAAAGCACATCTGTCTGTTCTTCCCACGAGTATTAAGAATCTAACTTTCTCTTGTCTTTCCTGTGTTATTTGCTGT
>NW_006801769.1:2704-3688 GCF_000485575.1 Poecilia formosa
CCAGAACACCTGATACAAACGATAGCATTAGCTCATCCATTACTCAGACATTTATTGAGGCCAGGTGTGTGACAGAAGGAAACACCTGAAACATGTCGGTTAGACAGACCTGAGGACTGAGTGGTTTAAAGTATTTCACTGACACTTTCAGATTGCAGATTTCCAAATGAAGATTTCCGTACAAACAGTTTGTACGGGAGAAACCTGCAGCTACCTTACTTGATGTCAGGGCTGAAGCTATTAGGTGGGAACGAGAGGGCTCATCCGGTGGTAGTAGAGCCCGGAGTCTTTCAGTTCCATCACTTGGATTTCAGTATGCTGTCCAAGGCACTGCTCAGATTAATCCAAGGGATCAGGGGTCAGAATTAAGGGCACTGCGTGATATGTTGGCACGTCAACAAGAGCAGTTAAATCAACTTACTCAGAGCGTTGCCTCTCTTAGTCAAACTCATCAACAGAACCGTCCCCCTCGTAATGTCTCTATAGTCTGTAGACGGTGCCAACACAGCCAGGTCATTATGCTAGGGAATGTGAAGGTGTACGTGTCCCTTCACGTTTTCACTCTCAAGGCTCCCAACAGCCCTTTAGTTCCTTGCCTCATAACTCTGCGGTCTCGGAAAACTAGTTCCCACTGAATTGTTGAGCCGCAGTTCGGGTGGGGTCACTATTGGCTCAGTTGCAGCACCATGTAATGGTAGGGAAACACCAGAGCTTGTTGCATCGTGTCCTCATTTAGATGTGTGTTTGGGAGGTGTTTGGGTGCCCTGTCTAATTGACACTGGTTCTATGGTGTCAACCCTTACAGAAAGTTTCTTTAAGGATCATTTTAGGTCTGGGGGCCCTGATGGTTTACGCCCTTGTCACTGGTTGCAGCTTAAGGCAGCAAATGGGTTAAATATCCCCTACCTTGGCTACATAGAGCTTAGTGTTGAACTTTGCGGCAAAGATATCCCAAACTGCGGAGTCTTAATTGTAAAAGATCCC
>NW_006801769.1:4642-5820 GCF_000485575.1 Poecilia formosa
CAAGTTGTCTTTTGTTATAACACCACACCACATCAGAGCACTGGAGAAAGTCCCTTCTTTCTGATGTTTGGCCAACAACCTAGGCTTCCTTTAGATTTTCTGTTCGGCCATGTATTGGAACCAAGTGCTGGCAGTGTTAACAAGTGGGTTGCAGAGCACCAGACGCGCTTGAAACTGGCTTTTGAGGAAGCAAGGGAGAAGCTGAAGACTGCTGCAGATAGGAGAAAGAGAAATAATGACCAGCATGTTCAAGACTCGCCTCTGCATGAAGGCCAACTTGTCCTACTTCGAAACACCAGTCACCAGGGAAGACACAAAATTCAAGATCTGTGGCGCTCCAAGGTGTATAAGGTCCTGAAAGTACTAGGTGACACTGGAGCAGTCTACACTGTTGCTCCTGCAGATGAATTGAACAAAACAAAAAGGGTCCATCGGTCTCTATTGAAGCCAGTTGTTTGTAGTGATGCCCCAGTATCACCTCGTGGGGAACCACTGTTGAATGATTCATCCTCTGAGGATGAATATGATCCTGATTTGTTTTTGAAGGTGAATGTCCACCAGCCACCACCTTCTTTGCCCGCAGACCCACGAATGGTCAGAAATGACACTGTTCCTCTGTCCTCCGGGGCATCACATCATGAAGCTCCTTCAACATCTGCATCTCAAACTCCTAGTGTGGCCAGCTCAAGTAACAATCAGGGCCCTCCGAGGGTGATGAGGAGAACTACACGTTCAACAGCAGGTCAGCACTCCAATGTCCACCATCTCCCAAGACCAATGGCACTAGCTCATGGGGCTGCAAACTCTCCTGATTTAAATTGCAATGCTGTTTCTGTAGTATTTAGACCTTGGTGCTAGTATTTTTAGGGGTCGTCGTCGGGGCGTCGACGCAAGTTGGGGGGGTAGACTGTAGCAGCATAAACGATGCGCTGCCACTTTAAGGCCAATTTCAGCTGCTGCATATAAGCAAGCCTTCACCTGTCATGAGGCTGCTTGCGTCGTGACGTCAACCAAATCTGCTTCCTTTGTTTGCACTGTTCTGGGTAAGCGTGGCTGTTTTATTGTTTGTTGGCTTTAATAATTACTAGTAATACTAATTGGTTTATCTGCTTAGCCTCCTTTGCGGCACCTTCAATATTTGGACCGATCTGTCCGTTTATTCATTTGCTGACAGGAAG
>NW_006801770.1:0-1235 GCF_000485575.1 Poecilia formosa
AGCTAATATTAGCTGGTATCTCACCAGCCGACATAAATACAGTAAAGTAATATTCTAATCACAATATATACACAATAATATGTCCATCTTACTAGTGAAATGTTGTCTGTCGAGCCGTCACATCAATAGTCCATCGATCCGAACAACAATGTCCCTCAGTGCTGAGGGATCTTCTGCTGCTTTGGTTGAGCAAAGTAGGAGGGACAACCCTTCCAAGATGGCCGCCGTATTTCCTGCGCCGGAGCAGCCAATGCGAGGTCTACTCTTATATTATGTCTATGGTTCTGACATGCTGCTCAGGTCTCTCTTTTAACTGAGTCTTGGCCATAGATAGAACTACAGTTATAGCATGTTTGTAGTCCTAAGCAGCAGCTGTGCGTTTATCTGTGTTCTGTTGCTATAGTGATTAGTCCTCTGCTAACTGTCATGTGTGAGACAGGAAGGTGGAGAAAGATTTCTATCTTTATGAGACACCAAGTCAGTTTTGATGAAAAAAGCAGTCTGAACAATTGCTTCCCATTCACGATCTGTAAGGCCGATCCAAAAATCGTTTGAAGCGTATGAGAGGGCTATTTGTCGTCTCCAATAGTACTGCGATTCATATCTGTAGCTCATTCACAGTAATAGCAGCAATGAGAGAAAGATGGTGTGCGCTGAGCTCTGGAATTTTTCAGAAAAGTCTTAAAATGAATGGCTGGGAGCCTGTGGTTACCCTGTCACATGATTTCGCTCTGAAGCACCTTGACAGAAAACTGTCAACCCTTTTTCTAGGCATGAAGGTTATTTCAAAATTGTTCTGGGGGTCAAAAATCCACTAATTTTCTCACTCTAAAAAAGTGTCAGTTGGTGTCAGTTACACTGTAAGGATCGGCAGTTGGAAATTTCGCTCGTTTTTAACATTTTATGTCGCCATTTTTACTCAAAACCCCCAAGAAAAATAATAGCCCAGATGCCGAGATCAAGCCACACGTTTTGATACCTTTTTTATGGGCGGGCATGCAGCAATACGAAAGATTAATAAATCAGTGATTCTTGAGAATAGGGACAAAACAGGTCCTATGGATAAAGCACAAAATTTGAATAAAATATAATATTTTCAAATATCTGACTAAACTAACCTGGGTCATGTGAGCAAAACAGTGTATATATATATATTTTTAAAATGTTACAACTGGGAGCCTGCACCTTAGCATCTTTACGTTTCCAAAACATTTTTTGTCATATTTGCATACATA
>NW_006801770.1:2134-4006 GCF_000485575.1 Poecilia formosa
CCACACAGGCCCCCCCTGAACACACAGAATGTCACAAACACAAAAAACCATAACATGCGAAACAACATCACAAATATATAAAGAAAACAGACACACAACGGAAAAACTAAACAGCAGTGACAAACAAAACAATTGAACTACCTAACGGTAACGGTTAGGGAGCTTAATAAGTCAGCCACCATGGCTTCTCTTCACAGGAACAGGGGTTGAAAGTGAAAAAGACTCTCCAGATCGACTGCTACTAAGCTGTCCACCTGAGGGGGACAAACCAGCTGTAAGGGAAGGACCCGGAAGAGTGGGTAAAGAAACTGGGGGACGACCACGGCGAGGTGGCTCAGCCAACTCAACTGGGTCCCCTGGTAACATGTGAGCTGGCTTCAAACGGTTCACAGAAATACTCTCCTGATTACCCCCCAACTCCACCAAAAAATCTTTAGGTCCCCTCTCCAAAACATGGAATGGACCATCGTAAAGAGGCTGAAGTGGTGAGCGGTGTGAGTCATGGCGGATAAATACATACTGAGCAGACATTAGGTCCTTTGACACAAACACCTGTGGAAGGCAGTGATGTGCTGCTAACGGGGCAAAAGATCTAGCTTTCCTATTTAGAACCGTTCTATTCCCCTGGGAATCAATCGAACACGACAGACCCGGAAGAAATTCCCCTGGTAGCCGTAAGGGCTGGCCCAGGACCAACTCAGCTGAAGAAAACCATAGGTCCTCTTTTGGGGCCGAACGCAGGCCCAACAAAACCCAAGGCATGCGATCTATCCAACTATTATCCACCAATGAGGCCCGCAATGCAGCCTTCATTGTGCGGTGGAACCTCTCACAAAGACCATTGGCCTGCGGATGGTAGACAGCAGTACGGTGGAGTTTAACCTCAAGGCTCTCTGCCACTGCGGTCCACAACTCCGAAATGAACTGGGGACCTCTGTCAGGGGTCAAGTCCAATGGCACACCAAACCGGGACACCCAGGAGGAGATAAACGCTCGAGCCAAGTAATGCCAGCATGTTCTCCATCAGCTCGGAGGATTTGCGATCCCCCAAGCCATTCAGAGAGAGCAAGCGATCAGCCCGCTGCAGATTCTCCTTGAGAGCACCGTATTTGTTAGCGGTTGGTGGGTTCTTCAGCAGACCCATCAGAAACGGAATCCAACGCAGCAACTACATGGAAGTACTTGGTCTCATCTGTGGTTATCCCCTGGAGATGGAACTGGGCTTCCACATGCTGGAACCATGGTTCTGGGTCGTGCTGCCAGAACTCTGGAAGCTTGATAACGGCAGCAAAAACAGAAGCGGCGGTTGGAGCAACGGCTGCCTGGCAAGAAACTGGGTCCGAAACCACAGCTGGCGGAGAAGCGGCGGCAGCATCTCGTGAGTTCTCGTTAAAAAACATGTCCAGATGTTTGCAGATGTTCGGGGTCACCAATGTGGAAGTCAGTAGAAAAAGACGAAATAGTGATTTGAGTCTTGTTTAATTCTCAATGTCTTCCAACAAAACCAAAAATCAAATGAATAACAACCGTTGGTCTCTTCACACCTCACCTTCTCCCCTTCACAATAAAAGCATACATTCTGGTGTGAAATATATATATTGTATCCGCCACAACGTGTTAAATACTCTGTGTATGTTAACGTAGATCAACAGCAAGCCAAACTCAATTTCATGAGCCAGGAAGCTGAGCGTCTTGCTCCTTTATTACATTTTCTTGACACAATTTTGACCAGTGGTGTGGAAAAGCTCAATGAAAGATTGAGTGAAACTATAAGAAACAGAAAAATAAAATATGCATCAGCTCTAAATACATAGAATAAACGTCTAGTGTCGGAACAGAATTAACCTTAGCTGCAGTTAAGAAACAGTCACC
>NW_006801771.1:0-1788 GCF_000485575.1 Poecilia formosa
CACATACACTACTACCAGCTCGCGCACATACACTACTACCAGCTCGCGCACATACACTACTACCAGCTCGCGCACATACACTACTACCAGCTCGCGCACATACACTACTACCAGCTCGCTCACATACACTACTACCAGCTCGCGCACATACACTACTACCAGCTCGCGCACATACACTACTACCAGCTCGCTCACATACACTACTACCAGCTCGCTCACATACACTACTACCAGCTCGCTCACATACACTACTACCAGCTCGCACACATACACTGTACTTACTACCAGCTCGCACATACACACAAACGTTAACTATGTCGCTCACATACACTGCTAACAGCTCGCACACACACACAGACGTTTATCTCTCACACACACAAGACTAAAGCTGAACACACACACAGTACTAAGACTTGTTTCGTTTTATGTATGCGTGAGAGCGAGACTTTTTTTGAATGTGTGAGAGCGAGACTTTTTTTGAATGCGTGAGAATTGTCACGGAAGAGGCGGGGCATCATTTTTGGATCAAACTGCGCATGCGTAGATCCTAAACTATAATTTTCCATTTTTGACTCACTGTATGTTGTATTACTTAGTATATTTGTGCTTTTAAATATATATAGAACGTTTAACTTTCTTGTAGATTAAATGTGCTATAGAAATAAATGAATCTGATTGATTAATTAAAAATAGCAAAATTGCTGTAGTACAATCTGTCCACTGGGTGCCAGTAATACAGGAATTATTAACCGGCGCCAACTAGTGCCGAAGAAGAAAGAGTTTGCTATACCGAACATGGCTAACTCTAATTCGAAACGAGATAGAATTGGTCAGGCAGCAGCCATTTTAAACAGCATTCTATCTTCTCCGGAGGCAACCAGTACTTTGACATGCGCATTAAACGATTCAACGACTGCCCGCAGCGGTACAGTGGATTCAGAACTCATCTCTGTTCCGTTCCGGAGCGGCCAGAGAAAGTTGTGCGGTCCAAAAAAAGTCTCGCTCTCACACATTCAAAAAGAGTCTCACTCTCACACATACATAAAACGAGTCTTAGTACTGTGTGTGTGTTCAACTTTAGTCTTGTGTATGTGAGAGATAAACGTCTGTGTGTGTGTGTGCGAGCTGTTAGCAGTGTATGTGAGCGACATAGTTAACGTTTGTGTGTATGTGCGCGAGCTGGTAGTAGTGTATGTGCGCGAGCTGGTAGTAGTGCATGTGCGCGAGAAAGTTAACATTGGTGTGTATGTGCGCGAGCTGGTAGTAGTGTATGTGAGCCAGAAAGTTAACGTTTGTGAACGTGCGAGCTGTTAGTACAGTGTATGTGAGCGAGCTGATAGTAGTGTATGTGAGCGAGAAAGTTAACGTTTGTGTGTGTGTGTAACATTTTATTAGTGTGTGTATACGCAATTTGAGTATTTTTTGAATGTGCGTGAGTATTTTTTGAGTGTGGGTGGCTATTTTTTTGAGTATGCGTGAGTTTTTGGTAGTGTGTGAGAGACAAAACGTAATTTTTTTGAGTGTGCGTGGCTATTTTTTTTTGAGTATGTGAGAGTTTTTGGTAGTGTGTGAGAGACAAAACGTAATTTTTTTGAGTGTGCGTGGCTATTTTTTTTGAGTATGTGAGAGTTTTTGGTCGTGTGTGAGAGACAAAACGTAAATTTTTGAGTGTGCGTGGCTATTTTTTTTGAGCATGTGAGAGTTTTTGGTCGTGTGTGAGAGACAAAACGTAAATTTTTGAGTGTGCGTGGCTATTTTTTTTGAGCATGTGAGAGTTTTTGGTCGTGT
>NW_006801771.1:2604-3898 GCF_000485575.1 Poecilia formosa
GGGGGGTGCAGAAGAAAAAGTTTGGGAACCACTGATGGAAAGTAATAAAAATAAGAGCATTCCTCACAAATCTTTTGAGTCATGTCCTCCAAACTGGATGTAAACTTTAATCTATGATGATTACAGTAATCACTAAAATGATCTTATTACTGACAAAAATACATTTTACCAGGAACATGTTGCATGGATTTGTGGCCAGACAGCTGCATGTTCGGCCACCTGTCACATTTTACATATTTCTCAATCCTGGCCACTGAAATTAGTACAACTCAGTCTGATTCATAAGCCTGAGCAACACTGAATTGGAAAGATGATGAAAATGATTAAATACACCCTTTAAATCAGGATGCTCAAGACATTTTTTGTGCATTCTGGCTGTGAAGTTGTAAACAAAGCCTTTCACTACCATCAACTATCTTTGTTATTAAACTGATTGTAGCTGAAAATCCAGCCAAATCATTTAATCTGCAAATTGCCACTCTGACGCAATAATACATTTCAGTAGCAGCAAACAACATCATCCCAACTTCCTCCTCTGATACCTCAACTCTTCATTTAATCATTTTTTGCAGTGTGCTTAAAGCAGTGTTTTTCAACCTTTTTTGAGCCAAGGTACACTATTTCAATTGAAAAAATCTCGAGGCACACCACCAACCAAAAATGTAAACAAAGATACTCTGTAGCCGCCTATATTACATATATAGTCATTCTTATCAAAGTGTCTTGAATAGGAATCAAACAAACACAAACATGTATTTTTATCACATTTATCACATAAAAATAATTAATCTGACTAGTAATGGGAATAAATACTAACATCATTAGTAAGAGTTAATTTAAGTTCAAACATGTAAAACAGAAGGCAGATCCGGCCCGCATCCACGTTGGTGGTTTCTTCAACCACCAGGGGGCTCTTTAGCAAGAAGTGAATCATTGGAAGTCAAACTTGGAAATAAAAGAAGAAAGCACCTATTAAAACAGAATTAGGTTTTAATAGGGAATTGAAATTTGAGAATGTTGTTGATCAGTTAAATCGCATTGAGGGGAAAAAGAAGATTTTTCAGTTTTTTTAAATAATACTGGGATCATTATGAGAATTTGAGGTAGAGATATTAGGATCCAATAGATGGTAGTAGTGCAACAATAATGGATGCAAGCTGCCGTTGAGATCTAAAGATGAAGAAGGAAGCACCTATTTTCATTTAGCCCATGACACAAAGGATCAGCACTTTTACTGTTACAGTTACCGTTCGTAAACTACCGCAATCAGTTCAGTTAAATCTAAACTTGGCAA
>NW_006801772.1:0-1578 GCF_000485575.1 Poecilia formosa
GTCAGAAATATTCCAGAAAGAATACAGGCATGTCAAAACGAGTTGAAGTCACTCTCTGGATATTATTGGCTCGGAAAAAGCCATTTCATAACATTATTGGTCTAATGCGGTGTCAATCAAAAGCAGGGGGGGGCTCTCGGCTGCCCAATAAAAGTTTCATAATGGACACTGGCAGAGGTTAAGCCCTTAAATCTCACCCCTGGAAAATACAATGGAAAAACGGCACGCGGACGTTCTTGTGCGGGTTAAGGGGTTAAGAACCTTTTATCCTTTCCAACACTCCCCCTTCAGTTCGCCATCTCAACAATGCTTCTTTCTCCATGCCGACCATTGATCCTAGGTCAGCTCAACAGACTTACAGCTCCATCAGTGTTTACTAATTGCTGCTGTTAATCTAGAGGAGCTTAGTGTGGAAAGGGTTCTCTGTGGGGTAGACTTTAGCTCCAAGGCGGTCTTTTTGGTAAATGGGCGGAGCTTCGGGTAAATAAAGTGTGCCTTGTATTAATTAGCAGGTGTTTAGACACCCCGAATGGTTGCCAGTGGAGATCCAGTGAAGATCCGAGAAATTTCCCAGACATGCAACATTCTGAATATAATAAAAACCTTACTGATGTAACAAATTGCACAACTGCTGCTATGATTGGATTTTTTAGAGCTTAGAAAATCTAACCCAAATTCTGTCCTCAGGAGGCCTGCAAGAAGAAAAAAGAAGTCTGTGGTCACAATGGTGAGACGTACAACACGGTGTGTGAGGCCTTCTCTGACCGTGTGGCTGTTGACTACCAGGGCCCCTGTCGTGCCGTAGGGGCCCTGTCAGATTTGGGTCTAGAATCAGTGTGTAGTGAGGTGTCCTGTCCACCGATATCAAGTCCAGGCTGCCACCCCATAATCCCACCTGGTGAGCATAGCAACACCAAGCAGTAGCTAGAAGAGTCCACAAGGGACAGTGTGGCCACTGATGTTTGACTTGTTTTTCCAGGAGCCTGTTGTCCCATATGTGCCAGCATGCTGCAGATCCTCTGGAGCCAGAAGCAGATTAACACTTTCTCAAAGGTATGAGGGGCTTCCAGCTGAGCTGTAGGGTCCATAGGTTTCCTCTTGCCCATATCTGCAGAGATAATCAATCTGATAACTCCACAAACTCAATCCTCTGGATACTCCTGACTTTATTTGCCGAAGTGAATCTTAGGCAAATAAGGTCAGATATACTGACCTTAAATTACCTGTGACTGATATAAACAGCTTATAGATTTTTTTTTCTTCAAGAAGAAAATCTAAATTTTTGTGACTTTTTAAAAAACCTATGGTATAGAGTAAGTTGCCTTTATTATCTTTCTGTGGGGAAACTCAGTTGTATCAACAGCAAAGTGTCAGGCAAGTCAAATCATGTATATTTACACAAAAAAAACAAAAAAAAACATCAAATCTAAAAAATAAAAATTGTAGAATATAAATTCACTCCATGACAAAATACTGTGCAATTATTAAAAATAGCACATTCCAATCAAAGAAATGTACAACTGAGAAGAAAAATGTCAAAAAAAAAAAGCACACTATGTACATGTGTATTACTGCATA
>NW_006801772.1:2415-3916 GCF_000485575.1 Poecilia formosa
TATTTTTAATTAAAAATATTTATTTTGTTTAATTCATTAAGGGAACACTATAGAACAAAATGAGTTTGCATTGTGTGCCTGCAAAGGTTGGAAGTTGCCATTTCTTAATCTATCCACTTGGGGGTGCCATAACTACAAAATGTGCCAAACCCATTGTTATGGCCAATTGCCATGTTTGTTTGGCTTCAATATTTTGTCTTATGCCTAAAATGAAAAACAGCTAAAAAAATAAAAATGTTATCAGTTTTACATGTTATTAGCCAGTGCATAATTTTTTTTAGGAGTCAATGCAGCCCCATCTCCAGACGAGTTTAGCAGCAGGGCCATTGGCTTGTTTTGGGAGGGGGACTTACTTATACTTAGCTTATATGTTGCAAAAATCTAAGAATCTAATGTTTCTAATCTTTGAAGTTTATTTCTTTAAATGCAAAATCAATCTATGTAGCAATAATAATATTACTCAAGAAAACAACAATAATACAGTGCAGTAAAATTACTCATAGAAGTACCTTTTTCCCCAAAAAGTTGCACAAGTGAATGTGGGCCTAAGCAATAATTGGTTTTGGGGCCCTCTAATTCTGCTGACAATGTGGACTGTCTGCAATTAACAACCCGATCATTAGATCATTCACACACCTGCTATAAATGTATTGCATCTCTGGCAGTGCTGTTTAAATTATATACATGTATAATAGGATGCATTGATTGGCCAACTGATTTATTGACCAGTTGATTTCTGGGCGCGATTTCCTTAGTTTTGGGGGATCGTGATTGTCGATACTTACATGTGAAGCTGATCTTATCCCCTAATCTTATCTCCGTCATCAAAGGTTTAAAAATCAGCCTCTGTCCTCTTCTGCTCTACAGTGTGAGGTTTGACTGACAGACCAACCAGGTCAGATCTGCATGTTTGCAGTTAACAATATTCACCACACTGTTGCCAACTCAGTGACTTTCTTCCTATATTTAGCAACATTTCAGACAAAAAAAATTCCTATCAGCCAAAATCAAAATGGGCAGGTCAGGCTTTTTAAGGATCGCTAACCAGGGATCGGCCAGAAAACTGCAATTAGTGCAGCCAAACTTACGATGGAATACATAGACACATATTCACGACATTCTTTGATTAAATACATTTCTCTTATGCGTTACTCCAATAGCTAAAAATGTTATTTATAACAGGTGAGTCTTTCTCCCCTGAGAATGTGGATTGGTTTGATTCTTCATTCTTCCTGTTTATTTTCTCCCTCCCTGAAGGATAAGTCCTTTTTTTTTGATAAATTGTTTTGCTTACTTAAGTTCTGACCGGTGCTTTGGACGTTTGGATGCGCACTGCACATAGCACAGCAGCTCATGTTGCCGGCGAAGTGTGCGGTACCTACCGCCCTACCGCAGCCACCAGGGGCCCCCAAGAGCATTTTTTTTCTCTTTATCCATAAAATGATTTCTACATATATTATCAAATATATATTATTGTAAAAACAAATCAGTTCACAGTGAA
>NW_006801773.1:0-1271 GCF_000485575.1 Poecilia formosa
GTTCTTCATGATTTATTTTGACATCTTTGCAAAACAAACAATTACAGAGTTCAAACTTCCTTTTGTTTTCTCTGCTACCTCCTTGCACTGGTAAAAACCATAGGCCCCTAACCCAAATGCCTGCTGGTCCTTTACCAGGCCCCTACATTTATAGAAAGTGGACCAACCCGCATCACTTCCTGTTTACTTAAAAAATATCAATAGGAAAAATAATAAAATAAAAAATAAATGAAAACAATTATTAACTTACAAATAAGTTCTGTAAATAATACAAAAATATACATTTAAGAACAAACAAAATTCAAATGGATAAAGAATATAAAGAATAAATAGCTCCAACAGTAATACAATGAAAACACCGGTGTTCTGACTAGTTAGTTTTGGTCTGTGGGCTGCAAACATGGCGCCGAGCGACGTAAACGTCACACACTGTGACGTCAGCTCCAAAGCTCTTAAAACCACTGTTAGTGTTGCCATTTCAAATGAAGCTTACTGAAAGTTTCAAAATAAAAGCCTCATTAATCCCCTCCGGTTGGTGCATTAAGTTTAATAATCTTTCAACTTCGAGTGAGCATTTATTTGCATTTTCTCTCAAGTTACAAGCCAGTGCATTATTATTAGCATTTCACCTAAAATAAGCTTTTAGCCATTTTTTTTACTTATTAGCCATGTTTAGTACACTGAATGGAGTAAGTCAAGGATAGACAACATGCTACTGATACCATTCATGCTATTATTAGCGTTTTGGCTAATTTTACCATATGCAACATACTGAATGGTACAAGTACATCAGAACGCTGGGTCCAAACCGATGGGCACACTTTGGCAGGCCCCTTAAAATTTCTGCAGGACTTTTCTAGTTACAGAATGTTGTTTACAGCCTTGGATCCTAATATTATGTCTCAGAGATCTTGGGGAACGGATCAAAATCTTAGTCTCACAGAAGAGTAAAGGTTTTCGATTCTTATTAATCGGAAGAAAATATCCAGGGAACTAAAAACAAGACTGGTGCAATTTAAGATTCTACATAGAATGTACTGGACTCCATAGACTATACAGGGTTGGCTTGTCAGAAACCCCAGTTTGTTGGAAATGTCAGAAGGATAACGGCACACTGGTACACATGTTATGGGGCTGTCCAAAAATCCAAGATTATCGGTCATCAGTTCACAAAATCTTAGAAAAAATAGTTGGCCAGGAAATACCCTTCTGCAGCGGGTTTATATTCTCAGGGATCCTTCATTATTGGATCACTTATCTTCCTCTCTCTT
>NW_006801773.1:2063-3857 GCF_000485575.1 Poecilia formosa
ATATTATGGTGTGCTAAATTTTTTTTATTTCAATCCCATTAAAAGTGATTCTGCTTTGTTTTTTGTTGTTTTTTTTCTTTGATTGTAAACAATACTGTGGTACATTTTATGGTTAAAAGTAGCTGGTGTGTTAGCAATGGATCAGTTTACTACTCCTAAATTGCCTAAAGGTCGAGGAGTGTGGTTCAGCCGTACTGCTGATAGTGGAGCGGTAGGACATTCAAACCTCACATATGATGCTAGTGCAGAATCAGGGCTAGGGAGGAGCCAAGGTTGTACTGCTACTGATGGGTTCATGAGGGAGAATCCCCCTACTTCCACACCCTGCAGTGATGTTGATGCCCTTCATCACCTTACAGACATGGTTGGGCAGTTAGGTGCACAAATTGGTGAATCAATTGTTTCTAAACTAATGTCAGCTGGTGTTGTAAATATGAACAGTGAACCTCAGCCTTCTAGTGTCACTCAGAACTCATGCTGTGACAGTGACAGACATGAACTATCTCATGTGACAGTCCATGTTAAACCTGATAGAGTGCTTCAGACATATCGAGGCGACCATACTGACAAATGTTCAATCCGTGACTGGATTGACTTGACTAAAATGCACCTCAGAAAACAAGAAATACCTACCTGTGGTCAAGGAGAAGAGATCATGTGCCACTTAATGGGCAAAGCAAAGGATGTGGTGCAGATTGCATTACGCAGTGATCCTTCACTTGATGTTAAAAAGAATCCTGCACTGATATATGATGTTCTTCTCCATTACTTCAGTGAAACCCCATCGTGTCTCCCCCTCGCCGATTTCTATGCTACTCTGCCCAGACACAGGGAGAATCCTGTTGATTATTGGATAAGACTAAACAAGGCAGCAGACTTAGCTCTTGAGGGTCAGCGTAAACGTGGGAAGCAGACGGAAAACATGAATGATGAGGTGGCTCTCATGTTCGTCAAACACTGTCCTGACCCAGAGTTATCCTGCATTTTGAAGTGCAAGCCAGCTCATGAGTGGACTTCGCGTGATGTTCAGTTAAGGATTGATGACTACCAGAGAGAGTTGAGGGCAGCTAGCAGAGCGACTGGTGCTCCACAGCTAAGAAGCCAGGTTGCTGCCATCAACCCAGAGCAGCCTATTCCAGTGTCACCTGGCCTGGCAGCTTATGAGCATTGTTACTCTCCTCCTAGCTCATTACTTTCACCCTCCTTTCTCCAACCTCAACATCACTCTTCATGCCAGTCTACAACAGCTTCCTGTCAGGGTGGTCCTCAGGACACTAGAAGCACAGACTCAGTCCCCCTTGTTACACAACATCTTCAGCAATCAGAGGAGAGGTTTCTCAATCGAATGGTCGACATGTTTCAGCAGATGATGGAGAGGATGCAGCAACGCAATACTTTTCGCCCTACCCGGGGTGGGAGGTTCCAGCATGTGCCTCGTGAACAACGCAGCAGAGAGGCAGGTTGCAAAGTCTGTAATAACTCAGGTCCCACCACCCCTTCGCACTGCATGTCTGAGAGACTGTGTTTTGTTTGTTTCGCCCCTGGTCACACCAAACTAAACTGCCCCATCAAAACTCCTTCCCAGTCTCAGTCGGAGGGAAACTAGTGGACCTGTATTCGGAGGGACGCAGTGCAGGTCAAACTACCAACTCCCAAACTGATGACATGTCAGATGCTGAGACTGTATACGCTTCGGAGAAGAGTTTATGTAGTAGCTCAGGAGTCGTTGTCTATCAGAATGTTCACAGAGTTAGCATCAGTGACAGTCTTTTCTACACCTCTGTGAACATGGGT
>NW_006801774.1:0-1198 GCF_000485575.1 Poecilia formosa
GTCCAACTTTTAGCGTCACTTCGAAGGAAAGCTTAAAGAAAGGTAAGATCCGTGGACGTGATGTTAGCAAAGCTAGCTGTACTGAGACATATGTTGCTTCTGCGATGAAAAACAGTTGTCACTCATGCGCTGAATTATTGTGTGGAGGTGTTGACTGAGGTGTCGCAGATATGGGACAACGCTGTGACCAAAGTCTGCATTGATATGACATTCATGAACGATCCGATTCTTCTGGACGGATCTTTACTGATTAAATTTATTTCAGCTCTAAGTATTTAATATCTAGGTGTTTTATGGGAATGTGGATTTTTCAGATCAATTTGAGAAGCAATTTTGAAGGTAAAACTTAATGTTTTTGTGTCATGTAGCACGGGGTGCTGGTCTTGACTTGGTCTTGGGTTCGGTGGTCTAGACTACAACTCTGCTACTGGCTCCTTGGTTCCATGTCCTCCCTCACCCACCTTCTTTCCATCCCCTTTCTGTTGGATTTCTTTAAAAATAAATGCCACTAGTGGCAATAAAAAAGTGAAGTCCATGCTATGTTAGGACAGGAGACAAGATGTTTCCATCCCTGAAATTATGATGCATAGAATCACATTTCTAAGTCTAAACTATGTTACAGAGAGTAAAAATAAAAACATGCTTTATCTGTGGTATTGTTCATTAAAATGGCACATTTCTGATGTATTCAAATTAAATACGATCTGTTCACTTAATATTAGTGATTAGGTAATGCATTCAGCAAGTACTTTTACTTTTAATACTTAAGTATTTTTAAAAGCCAGTACTTTTTTACTTTTACTTAAGTACAAATGTTAATGTGGTATTTTTACTTGAGTACATTTTGTCTGTGTATTTGTACTTTTACTTAAGTACATTTTTTGAGTACTTTCTCCACCACTGTATAGCACATAGCTAGTACTGGTAGCAACTGATATACTGAAAATGAGAGCTAAGCAGACCAGGACTTCTCAGTTCAACTAGAGATCCGACAAGAGACAAAGACAACAGGTGGACTTAAATACACAGGGAGGATAATCAAGGAATGAGACACACCTGGGAAACAATCAACGGGGAAGACACAGAAACAGAGACTGACGGAATGAAACTGAACACAGAAAACCCTAAAAATAAAATAAATACACAGAAACAGGGACCATAACAGTGGCTATATATATATAAAAAAAAAAAAAAAAAA
>NW_006801774.1:2187-4053 GCF_000485575.1 Poecilia formosa
TATATATATATATATGTATATGTGTGTGTGCATGCTGTGGTTACTGGAACAGATTCCTGAAGTGGAAACATATCTTTATATGCTGAAGCACCAAGAACTGAGTTCTGTTTGAAAATCACTCAACAAATTTATTTCTGTGTTGTAATGTATGTTATTGTCCAGCAGAGAGCAGAGCAGCACTGTGAGAAGACAGACTATACAGAAGAGTTAATGACTGGGTTAATCAATCAGTTGTCAGTCAGACTTTTAATTCACAGCTGAAGCAATTCCTTTAAAATTATTATAGAAATAATCAGTTTATTATTTCTATAATAAACTGGTTGTTTTTGTGCTTTAAGCTAATGGATCTTTCAAACGTTTTTTGTAACTCTCTTAGATTCTGACACAACAAACGTCATTGTCTCTTACTGAGGTTTTATATGAAAGATATGTTTTTTTTCAATAAAAATCTAAAATGGCATGCATTTATCAAACATGCCACTGATGACATTACCACCAAATCATACAGTTCCTACAACATAACATAATTTCACAGAGTAAAGCTTGAGTTACACAGACTGATATGTGGATTAAAATTGAGTGGATTTAAATTTAAAACCATCAGTAATACAAATGTCTAATTTCTGTGAAAAGCATAAATACCAGATTTTCAATTCCAGGTTTACTCTTGAATACTTTAGAGCTGCATATATTAGTGAAACTGAGATATGTTTTTTTATGAATACACCTACATTTTTTATTCGCTTTAAAACATCTGCATACATAAACAATTAGTTCCTTTCTAATAAATCCTAAAAATAATCTGGAACCGAAAGTCATTGGTCTCTGTAAAAACTTTATACTACAGCAGTGTTTCTCAACCCTGGTCCTCACCTCCTCCCTGTCCTGCATGTTTTAGGTGTTTCCCTTCTGCCACACACCTGAATTGTATCTCTGGGTGATGAACAGGCTTCTGCAGTACTTGACGGTCATGCAATCATTTGAATCAGCTGTTCTGGAATAGAGGCACATCTAAAACATGCAGAGGAGGGGGGCGTGAGGACCAGGGTTGAGAAACACTGGACTACAGTATATATGTGCTGCTTTTACCTCATATGACCTATTCTTTCATATATCCTAATACACTATTTTGATTGAGGACAATTTGAATACAGCTTGTTGCTGGGGCCTTTGTTCAGTTAGAAAATCATTCTGGTAGTGGTTTTAAAGGCAGGCTGATGTGTTATTGCTTATGGAGGAAGGAGATGAAGGATAGAAGGAAGAATAAGGAGGAGGGGTATTGATATCTGAAATTAGCCTTCATGGTTTCTGATGAAGGGAGAACTTAATGAAAGCTCCCTGATTCTCAGCATCCAACTCTGCACTCCCACTGCAGGGAGATGGTCAAAGGAATTTGTCCTTCTATTGTAAACTGTCGAGTTATCTGGTTTAGAGGAAAACAGGAACAATGAATGAATTACTGATATAAATTTGTTATAAAAGTATTACTGACTGCACCTTAAAAATTAGGTAACTTTATGTTATTAAAGCTAAAGTTTAATCAGTAATGATTTCTTGGTTAATGTCAAGTTGTCATAATAAAGACATTATTCAATAATTTGAATAATGTCAACTTTGTATTAAATGTGTCATAATTAACCGAATGATGCTTTATGACAACAGTCATAAATATTCATGAAGGCTTATTCATGTTCATGTCAGGTGGTATGTCATGTTTATGACAGTGTCATGACAGTCACCCCTCCTTCAAATAAAGTGTTACCAAACTAACTCTCCTGGTGTTCAGATGTCTCCTCTTCATCCTTCCCTCCTCCCATCCTGCTGAATCCTGATTTTTCCCAGTTTTTTTTTCCTATGTAAAACATC
>NW_006801775.1:0-1174 GCF_000485575.1 Poecilia formosa
TACAAACACAAAAGAGACACAATAAAAAAAATACTTATACTAATTTTACCTAATAATCTAATCAAGGTTTATCTTAATCAAGATTAACCTTGATCAACTAACCTAATAACTTTGAAACATCAAACAACACCATCTATCCATTCTTATCAAAAATTCAAACATTATAAACATTACAAACAGCGACGCTAACAGTGCTGTCATTACTCTGCTGGTAACTAATGCAGGCATAGTAATGGCACAAATCCATCAAGAACTGATAAGTTAGCTTAAACTTGGATAATGTGCAAGCCGTTTGAGATTGCCTTCGTTAACCTAAATTACACAAACAATATGTATAAAGCTTGATAACTTACGAGTAGCGGTACTCCTCCGGTTTTCTGTGACTATGAGTAACTGTTGATTATCAGTCGAAGTTGAAGGTGTATATATCAAAAATTAAAGTTAAACAAAACTCAAAGGACCATAAAACATGTAGGATATCAAACTTATAGCGTAGTTCGTCTATTCGATCGGCAGCTTTCCTAAGAAAAACTGATACGTAACGTGCTGCTCCCTCTGCGTTCGCCATTGCGAGACTGCTTTTCGGAGGGAAAGTCCAGAGGAGTTCAGAGCTGCAGTTGCATCTAACCAACCAATAGGCTGCTAATGTAGCCTGAAGACACCGCCCCTCATTATCATATTAAAACAGAAACGAAGAGGGGAAAATAGAATGTGATAAATAAAAAATAAGAAAATACTAAATTAATAAAGAAAATGGGAAAATTATAAATTAAAAAAAAATTAAATCAAAAATAGCTAAATGAAAAATGGGTGAATAAAAAAGGGATACATGAGAAATTCATAAATGAAACTGGGAAATTGAAAATTGGGTTAATGAAAAAGGGAAATTGAAAAGTGGTTAAATGAAAACTAGATAAATGAAAAATGGATAAAGGGATAAATGAAAATAGGTAAATGACAAAATTAAAATTGGACAAGTGAAAATGGGAAAATGAAAAATGGCTAAATTAATCTGGGAATAAATAAATGCATAAATGAATAAATATAAATGGGAATAAAAATGCCAATTACTCATTTATTTATTTATTTCACTCATTTATTGATTTATTTTACTAATTTCTTTATTTATTTCACCCATTTATTTATTTATTTCACCCATTTCATACCGAACCAC
>NW_006801775.1:2174-4060 GCF_000485575.1 Poecilia formosa
TCGACAAGTTAACATCAAAACGTCCAAGAAAAGAAAAATCGATTTACAAGTAAGACTGTGAATGAAGATGTGTGTGAGTTGGTGTCAGAGCGGTCGCGCTAGACGTTATCTTGACCGACAACACAAAAAAAAATCGGTCCTGTACTATTTTATCCGTGAAATTACAATCATATTAACATCAACTATTTAGTCGCATTTTATGCAGCGGCGGAGCCTCGTCCGCAGTGGTTGAGCTGCGGACTGCGCATGTTACAGTCTAATTAACTTTTGCATCGTCATTTATTTCCTCCAGATAAGCTACCGGCTCCTCAAATGGATTAACACAACGTTGCATTCTCTTTAGTTTTCTCTGGTCTGTAATGGAGACTTGAATTTAACGCGCCATTTCAACCAAAAGTTTGGAATGCGCTTCCTAACCATTTTTTATTTGTAAGTATTGATTTTATTTTTTAGCCAAGCCTCTGTCTCTGCTAATGATATCTTCAATGCATTTTTTGATCCCAGGCTTAGTTTATGGACTGAACAGACAGAAACAGTTACCATTATACATTTTGAACTGTTGATTTTATTTTTGAACCATTTTTTTTAAATTGTAAAATGTTGATTTTATTTTTGAACCATTTTTTATTTTAAAGTGTTGATTTCATTTTTGAACCATTTTTTTAATTGTAAAGTGTTGATGTTATTTTTAAACCATTTTTTTTTATTGTAAAGTGTTGATTTTATCTTTGAACCCTTATTTTAAAGTGTTGATTTTATTTTTGAACCTTTTTTTAATTGTAAAGTGTTGATTTTATCTTTGAACCATTTTTTTAATTGTAAAGTGTTGATGTTATTTTTGAAACCTTATTTATTTTGAAGTGTTGATTGTCTGGAAGACCTTACACATGAATTGCCCTGTATGGGGTTTGAACCGATGACCTCAGCATTACCAGCACGGTGCTCTAACCTGCTGAGCTAACTCACCTACCTTACAAATTGTTCAGTTTCCATGGATTTAAGAACAACTTACATGATCTTACCACAATGGACATTTGATAAAAGTTCTTATATTCCAATGTTTTTCAAAACAACATACATAATATTTTATTTTCCAGAGATTTTGTATTTTGAAGTGTTTATATTACTTTTGAACCATTTCTAATTTTCAAGTGATTGTATTTCAGAGATTTTTTTTATTTAATGTCTTAATTTTATTTTTGAACCATTTTTTATTTGTAAGTATTGATTTTATTTTTTAGCCATTTAGCCAAGTCTCTGTAGAACCATTTGTCTCTGCTAATGACATCTGTAATACAATTTTTGATCCAGGCTTAGTTTATGGACTGTAATGTGAAATTAGGCACACTTGTTTGTCTGACAGTTTGTTCACTAAGTTACTGTGCTCTCTGAGAGGATCTGTGGTATAAGTATTTGACATTGTTCCATGCCAATCGTTAACATTAGTCTAACAAAATGTGGATCATCTCCCAGGAACACTGGAACAGCATGAGTTTCTGTAGTGTAGTGGTTATCACGTATGCTTCACACGCAACAGGTCTCTGGTTTGAAACCAGACAGAAATGGTTTTTGCATGTTCTATTCATCACAGGTGTTTACTAAAGGTCAACAAGGGCTCTGTGGTGTCATGATCTGTACTCTGAATCCAGGCATCTGAGTGCAAACCTCAGTTGAAATTTTCATGCTTTGCATCTAACATCATCAACTTTGGAACCTCAAACTGAAACAAAGCAGAGAAGTTCAGTTCCTGTAGTGTAGTGGTTATCACGTTTGCTTTACACGCAAAATGTCTCTGGTTCAAAACCAGCCAGAAATGGTTTTTGTAGGTTATGCATCTCTTGGGGTGCAGTGAGACAACAAGAGCCTTCCTCTTTCATGATGGTTCA
>NW_006801776.1:0-499 GCF_000485575.1 Poecilia formosa
GAATGCCGACTTACCCAGCCTTGCAAGAACAATAGGCATCAGTGATCTTGTCCACAGCTATATTTATGCTGAGGGTGTGAGGATCTGCTGTTTTCCTCATCGACCGGTAGCATTTAGCTGCATTTAGCATGTTGGAGGCATCGCGTGGCTCAAACATCTTGATTTCGTCCAAAAAAGATGACATGAACTTGTTGGTTCCCCTGTCCATTGTCGTGGCTGATATTTTTTGAAAATCCGGCAGAAATGCTACACTAATCGACTCAGAAATACTCTGCAGAGAGTCAGTCGAAATGAAAGACGCCATGTTTACACATAGAAACTAAGCTCTGTGAGGCTTTGTTTGTGAGACATGCAGCCACGTGGGATTTTAGGGGGTGTTTCTGGGCGGAGCTTGGTAAGGTCCATTATTTTGCTGAAATCCAATTTTTATTTTATTTTTCATGGTTGCCCATTCTCCGTCCGCAGTCTGACTTCTGTGTGAATGGTTGACAACCCCAAA
>NW_006801776.1:1499-4032 GCF_000485575.1 Poecilia formosa
TGTGTTGCCAGCTACCACCCTCGAGTGGTAGCTGGCATGTATTACAAACAGATATAAGCATTTTGATGTTCTGATTTAGCGGTTCTAAATATGGGCGGTACCACCCCCGGGGGGCATTCAAAGGACAGCAGGGGGCGCTGGCGGAAATTTTTACGAAAGGGGGGTGCTGAGATGCCTTTGGGGGGCGTTTGGTCAAAGGTAAACTTTACACCTTATATGCACAACAATACCAGTTTAGACTTTGAGCAACTTGGTAAAACTGTATTTTGTAACATTACAACATGCCTGGCTGCAACTGTATCGATGGCAGCTCTCCCGAGCAGCGAAGCGCTGGTGAAGCCTATTGTAATCGCAAGATTTCTTGATTTTTTTTTTTTTTTTCCGTCACTTTGCGCAGCTGCTTGGGGCCTTTAACATATTCAAAAACTCACCAAACTTGACCCAAAATTGTCACCCAACCAAAATTTTTGGATTCCGGTGGAATTGCAAGTGGGCGTGGCCAAACTGCTCCACAGCGCCCCCTAACGTGAGTTGGGGGAAACCATAGTTCATAGAGATCTGAAACTTGGTACGTAGGTAGATCCCCCCCGATTCAAGAAAAAAAGTCTCTTGGAGGTACCCTCTAAAATGCACAGGGACGCGGCCATTTTGGGTCAAAGGTCTAATTTTGGTCATTTCTCACTTTTACTCATCAATCAATCAATCAATCAAATTTTATTTGTATAGCACATTTCAGCAGCTAGGCATTTAAAAGTGCTTTACATAATTAAAATAAAAACAGCATGTAATAAACAGTGAGAAAGAGAAATAAAAACCTGTAGAACTTTAGTTGAGACGCCGTCAACTGGGACTCCAACCCTTTGAACTTAAGTCAAAACGCCGTTTAACAAGGACTCTAACCTCTCGAAAATAGTGAGAAAGAGAAATAAAAAGAAATTAATAAATAGATAAAAAGAAAAGATAAAAACATTAAAAACATCGAAGACATCAAAACCCACACTCTTACCCTGATTTAGCCATAAGGGCCATAAAAAGAAATTAATAAATAGATAAAAAGAAAAGATAATTTAGCTTATGGCTAATTTAGCCATAAGGGCAACTCTAAACAGGTGGGTTTTAAGTCGAGATTTAAATGCACTCAGTGTTTCAGCTGTTTTACAGTTTTCTGGAAGTTTGTTCCAAATCTGTGGTGCATAGAAGCTGAATGCTGCTTCTCCTCGCTTGGTTCTGGTTCTGGGGATGCAGAGCAGAACTAGATTGCGCAAAACTCTGAAACAGGAGAAGCTGGACATAAAACGGAGCGACGAACTAGATGTGAATTATGGCATAAAAACAGAGAATCCGACGCTGAACTGTGAAAAATCAACATGATGTGAAACATGATTAGGCGGCGCAGCAGGTGATGACTTAAGATTACTGATGGTGAGCGTCAATAAATGATAAAATAAAACTAGCAACAGGAAAGAAACTAAAGTGGACATAGCAATAAACCAGAAGAGGATAATACTAATCAAAGGAAACTAAATGGAAATGAATGAAGAACAAATTGCAAAAATAAACTAAGAAACTAAAGTAAATACAGAGGAATAAACTTGTATGGCAAGTTTATTCCATACAAGGGAATAAACCCTTGTATGGAATAAACTTCCATACAAGTTTGTATTACTGTATTACAGTAATACAAATACAAATAGAGAGACTGTATTAATTACAGTCTCTGTAATTAATACAGAGACTGTATGGCAAGAATAAACAGACACTATTTCCAGATAAAAGGTAAAATAATATTGATGAAGTGCCATGGGTTTGTTGAGACCACATCTAGTACTGAGAATAAATATAACTTACAGACAATAACAGTAAAGAACTGATCACTTATTTATGCTTTAATTAGATTTGATATATTTATTTCTTCAATATTATTTTTCATGTCAGTATTAATGTCATGAGGCTGATGACTCCATGATACTTTCAGTTTGACTCATTAGGATTTGATTAAGAACCAGATTTGTTCTTTGTAATTTCTGTCCAGTAAAACTATTAATCTATAAATCAATAGACACGTCTATATAAAGATATAATCCATGTTTCCGTCTCATATTTGTATGGCATTAAAAGGACTGGAACTGTTGTTTTTCCACTGAAAAACAAAAGTGGGGGGCGGTGAGAGACCTGGATAAAGGCTAGGGGGCGCTGGCCCGAAAAAGGTTGAGAAACACTGTTCTAATTAAAGTTTTGCAAACCTTTTTTTTACTTTTTTCAGTACTAACAACATTTTGGTATTTGATTTGTGAATCTTATTTTATGAAAATATTAATTATGGAACAACTCCTATGTCTTCATTTATCAAATGTGTAAAAGTAATGAAACGTTTCTGCTGTGTTGTGACACTTTTTTCTTGCATTTTATTTAATCATTTTGGACAGAGAGCAGCTGGTTTGGATGAAGGGTGGTTTGGGCACACTCTTCATCACTTCCTGTTCACCTTTTGCCAACAGGAAACAAAAAAAACATTCTCATGATGACTAACAGG
>NW_006801777.1:0-297 GCF_000485575.1 Poecilia formosa
AGTCGATGTCATGTTTCACAATGTGGAAAGGGATAATGAAGTCACTGATTACCACAGCTACACAAAAAGAGTCAGAGAGGACCTTAAAGAGGCTTTAGCTGCTGCTCAGGCTAATGCCTACTCCAGCCAGCAACGTCAGGCTCAGTTGTACAATCTAAAAACAAGGGGCAAGGACATAGCTGAAGGGGATCAAGTGCTCTTGGCTAATAAAGGAGAACGTGGCCGTAGAAAGCTTGCAGACAAGTGGTCTTCTAACATCTACATTGTTGTGTCTCATGATCCCAGATGCCATACTTA
>NW_006801777.1:1917-3376 GCF_000485575.1 Poecilia formosa
AAATTAATCTGTTTAGTATATTTCTATGTTATGGTGGGAAATTGTAATTATAGGGCAGATTATTTCTGTTTAGGTTTTATTTTAATTGTTTTGTATGACTGTAGATTTATTTTATTAGTGAACATCAGAGAATTTTGGTTTTGTTTAATGCATTTCTGTGTCAGTTCGCGCCAAGCTGCGCTGGGGAGAGGGTGTTTGTGGAGAATCCGGAGCCCAGGAGCTGCTTTGTTTAAAATGTTCTTGTTTTGAACAGGAATAAAATTATCCTGAATCCTGATTCCGGTGTGGTTCTGACTTCCTGTTTCCAACCGCTACACTCACGTTTCCTGAAGCTTTGGGAAGCAGCAGCAGGTCTGGAGGTAAACTGAGGGTCTCCTCATCACCCTCCTCATCCTCTCTCAGCAGGTTGCATCATGGCAGCCTCACTCTGATGACAGACGGCTGAAGCATCAGACGTCGTTTGTCTCCCTCGGTGATAGAGAGCCGCCTGGATCCCCGCGGGCGACCGCCGCCGCCGCCACCCGCAGGTTTCCGCTCAGCTTCCTGCTGACAGCAATCAGCCGCGGCTAACAGAGACCAGCAGAAAGCTGCAGGGCTTCATCCGCTGCAACAGGCTGACAGCTGCAGGCGAGAGTCCAGCAGTCAGTAAAACCAGAAACTCACTGCGTCTGAAGACAAACCGCCTCAGAGAGCAGAGCTGCTGTTTGTTACGACACACAGACCAGATAATCTGCTTTATTGAGGCTGAGAAGAAACGCCACATCCACCATTCATAACTGTTGGTTACAAACTGAACATTTAATCACCAGGTTAATATTTAAACTAAATATTTAGCTTTGAACTGAATATTTAGTTATTTCTTTTCCTCTATTTTTGTCCAACATTTTATCTTAAAGCCACAGATGAGCCGCTATATAGGCGAGCAAGTCGTTTACCAGCTAACCTGCAGCGACAGTGCTGCATTAGCACTGAAGAGACTATTTAGCTCAGAGCTAAATGTTTGGCTAAAACAATTAACTCCAAAAAACCTTAGCTGTAGCTAAACCATATATTTAGCCCTGAGTGAGCTAAGTATTGAGCTAGCTCAGAGCTAAATATTTGGCTAGCTTACATCTAGCTAAATAATTGGTAATTATGTTTGCCAGATCTAGATTTGCTAAACCAGAGGTTCCCAAACTGTGGGGCGCGCCCCCTAGGGGAGGCGCCGTGTCATTGCAGGGGGGGCGCGGGAAGCCGTCTGGATGAAAAAACCAAAAACAAAACATGAACACTGTATGCGCTGGGTTTTTACCTTAGAATGGCCAACTCTCTGTTATTCCTATGTCAATTTGATACAGTAGAGGCTTCCACACTTCCCATATCTGTGTCCTCTGTCACTTTTATCAGCAGTTAAAACTGTTTAATCCGTTGTTAACATGTTGTAACCTGTTTTTCTTCCTTATGCTCTGGTTTTCCCTTG
>NW_006801777.1:4326-5593 GCF_000485575.1 Poecilia formosa
GATGACTAGCTAATGTTAGCTAAAAGATGACTAGCTAATATCAATACAGAACCTTAAGCTTAACAAGTAGCCTGTAGGCTACCGATGTTGGTGTCTATTTTCAGCTACTACATTCATTTTGCCCCCCAAAAAGTCAATGCCCCCCCCACCTCACACGCGTTGTTTCAACCAGACAGCCATTTGTAATCCATAGGGGGGGCGCAGAAGAAAACGTTTGGGAACCACTGTGCTAAACTAAATATTTCACTTAATTATTAAGTAGTTTAGTTTGAAACTGACATTTATAGATGAATGAATAACAGGGTGAAAACATGACTTTGAAAATGAACGTCTTTTTGTTTCAGTCTGGTGAAATCTGCATCAGCTCCATATTTAATGAAAAGTTTCTCTGATTTTATTTGGTTGAGGAGCAAAGCCGGTTTAAGCAGCGATGGATCTGGGTTAACCTCTAATTAACCCGTCTCACTGCAGGTTAACCAGCTAACCTCAGCTGGTTAACGGAGGAGGAGAAAGGTTTTATGATCTGCAGATGTTTATGATCCATCAGCCTCAGATATACCCACTCTGATCAATACCAGGGCGTGAGGATCAGCCTAAATAAAGAGCATCTGGTCTGTAACAAGTTTCTGTCAGATCCGGACTCAGCAGTTCCTGCTGGAAGTGGTTCAGTGAATCCATGAGGGGATTTACGTTTAAATCCGGACGGAAACGTCTGCCTGAGGAAGAACCAAAGGTCTGATTGGTTGTCCTGATTACAGAGCCGATGTCCTATTTAAAGGTTTTTAATTTGCTGTGGAACCTCCATCGATTGCTCAGAGGCGTTTTAGGCTGAACGTTTCTGTCTCCGCGCCGCCAGCGGGTCCAGTTTCAGCTCAGAACAAACCCAGACAGGCAGGAAGACGAGAAACGAGCAGGAGGCCCGGGTCCAACACACCGGGTCCAACACACCGGGTCCAACACCGGGTCCAACACTGGGTCCAACACCGGGTCCATCACCGGGTCCATCACCAGGTCCAAGGGTCCAACACCGGGTCCAAGGGTCCAACACCGGGTCCAACACCGGGTCCAAAGGTCCAACACCGGGTCCATCACCGGGTCCAACACCGGGTCCAACACCGGGTCCAACACCGGGTCCAAAGGTCCAACACCGGGTCCATCACCGGGTCCAAGGGTCCAACACCGGGTCCAACACCGGGTCCAAAGGTCCAACACCGGGTCCATCACCGGGTCCAAGGGTCCAACACCGGGTCCAACACCGGGTCCAAAG
>NW_006801778.1:0-1577 GCF_000485575.1 Poecilia formosa
TGCAGACTGTGAGACAGTCTCATGTCTGTCATGACATGCAAACAGCTCAGTCATCAGAGATCATATTCTACAGCAGTGGTCCCCAACCCCCGGTCAGCGCAAGAAATAATTAAATATCTCCGTTTTATGATTTGAGTCTGGAGGATCTTTTATTTTGAAAATCCTTTAACCGGATTCTCTGTTACTTGCGCGCCTACCTGAGCCCACAAGCAGCAAAATGAGTAAGAAACAGATCAGATGTCTTTGGAAAGTTTCTTTGCAAAGAGGAACAGGCCCAGAGAAGAGACAGGAGGATGGATTTATCCCGGACTGGTAGGTGAGTCAAACATTACAAGCCGCTCTGCGTAACATGCGGCGACCAGCTGCTAATGAGGCAATGAAGCTTCAAACTGCTTCGCCACGTTGAGACCAAGCAGGCTGAGGATATAAGCAACACTTCGGGTGTCATTGTCTCCAATCACTCCCAGATGGGACCGTCTCGTTGCAGAGAAACAAGCTCAGGGTTCCCATTAGTCATTATCGTGAGTTAAAAATTTTCACGAAAGTAAAATGCTCGTTTTTGTGGCGCATCTGTATCTTATTTTGAAGGGATATGTAAACTTTACCATAGCGACCAGAGTCGGAGAGCGTTTGGGCAGTGGTGGAGAGGAGATGAGTAGAGCTTGTGAGTCTTAAGTCTGGTTTAGACGGCAAGATTTAAGAATTGTTGGCCGATTCTCCAAACCTCTGTGACCACAGAGCTGATAAAAGTACAACAGGTTCAATCGGTTTGTGTTCAGCCACAAGGCAGGAGCAACACACCACACGAACCGATCCCTGTCACGAACATCGCGATTCCAGAAGAAATCCACAAAACTCCCAACATAGCATACGGGAATTTAGAATATCCAAACACGGATGACGATGTAGAAGCAATAGTGATAGTTTGTGGAGTCATTTTAAGAGGTAAAAAACAAAAAGAAAAGGCGGTGGATAAAAGACAGCGGGAGCAGCCGCTCTATTTGCTGCAATATGATTTGGAGGTGAACATGTTTTTTCATAGTTAACATTTTTAACTGAATAAACATAAACATATATAATAATGACCTTTACATATAATAATGAACATTTCCACATATCTCTGATATCCACCAGACTCAGTTGCGCCATATGTCAGCTGTTTGGGATTCCCCAAACAGCCAGTGGTGGAGAAAGTATTCAAAAAATGTACTTAAGTAAAAGTAAAACTACCACATTAACATTTTACTTAAAGTAAAAAAGTACTGGCTTTTAAAAATACTTAAGTATTAAAAGTAAAAGTACTTGCTGAATACATAACCTAAACGCTAATATCATTAAGTGAACTGATCGTATTTAATTTTAATACATAAGAAATGTGCCATTTTAATGAACAATGCCACAGATTAAACATGTTCTCATTGTGTTTATTCTCTAACAGTTTATACTTGGATACGTGATTCTATGAATCATAATTTCAGGGATGGAAACATCTTGTCTCCTGTCCCAACATAGCATGAACTTCATTAGTGACATTTATTTAGAAAGAAATCCAACAGAAAGGGGATGGAAAGAAGGTG
>NW_006801778.1:2518-3961 GCF_000485575.1 Poecilia formosa
AACATCTAGATGTTAAATACTCAGAGCTGAAATATATTTAACCAGTATCATTTCATTCTGTTTTGCTTTCATCGCTGTGCTACAATCCGCAGAGGTCTCCTGCTATCCCTAGAAAAATAACACCCTGGACGGTTGCCCATATTGCCCATGTCAGAAACCACAACAGAAACATCACAATTAACGGTAAATAACGTTCAACTATGAACACTGTCAAACGGCGCAACAAGAAACCAAGCAGAAGGAGCACCGTGGCTGTTCTCATCCTCCCTCCCACGGCGATGTTTGCCACCATGACAGGAGACGAAATCAATCAATGAGCATGCTCTGTGTTCGTTCAACTTTTACTTATTCGGCGATTAAATAAACGTGTGTATGTGTTAGCTACTACAGTGTACAAAGAACAAAGAACGGCTCTCAGTGAGGCTTAAGTCCTAAGGACTTAGTAAAGATCCGTCCAGAAGAATCGGATCGTTCCTGAATGTCATATCACTATATTGCACTTTGGTCACAGCGTTGTCCCATATATGCGACACCTCAGTCAACACACAATGGCATGAGTGACAACTTTTTTTTCATCGCAGATGTAACGTGTCTCAGTCAGTACAGCTAGCTTTGCTAGCATCACGTCCACAGATCTTACCTTTTAAGCTTTCCTTCCAAGTGACGCTAAAAGTTGGACGAAGTCCCCACCGTCTGTGAAAGCGAAGCGCTGCTTATTTTACATGTCACCATATCTTACGGTTTATGCAGCGCTATTATATTACTGACGATTAGACGGATATCCACCACTGCGCATGTCTGGAGCTCCGCGTGCGAGTAAAGGTGGAGGCGATGGGTGACGACACTAAGTCACGTTATTGCTTGGATTTTACGGCGCCACCTTAAGTCCCTGAACTTCACATTTTAACGGAAAAAAAGATCAATGCGACGTGGATCTAACGAGTAACGCGACAGTTTTGTAGAAAAATAGTGAAGTAGAAAGTACAGATACTTACTGTAAAATGTAGTGGAGTAAAAGTAGAAAGTACCCATTATTAAATCTACTTAAGTACAGATACACGAAAACTGTACTTAAGTACAGTAACGAAGTAGTTGTACTTCGTTACTGACATCACAGCTGACAAACACAGCCGACATCAGAAAGCGTCCCAAATTGGGTATATTTAGGATTTAGCTTGAACACCAACATGCAGAAGCCTTATCTGACAGTTCACGACCCCCGACCCTCCCGGGCCGCAGCAAAACTTTCCAAGTCTTGACCGGTCCGTGTTAATAAAAAGGTTGGGGACCACTGTTCTACAGCAACATGTCCTGGGTGACACCATCAGTTGTTGGCAGCCTCTGCTTATCGTCTCATTTGCCTCTCCTCTTTAAATGTCTGGTTAGAAAGTTGGCCAGAGAGACATGGAATCAGATAAGAAAAATGGCCTTTTGGAAGCTCCA
>NW_006801779.1:0-1894 GCF_000485575.1 Poecilia formosa
TCAGAGAGTTAAATAGAAATAAAGTAATTTTAGATATTAAAAATCTGCTGCAAAGGTCCTCTGAAGATGTAATATTTAATAGCATTTTTAGTTATCTTAGGAAATCAGGTTTTATGGGAAGATTATAGTGATAGGACATCTAATCTATACTCCAGTCTGGAAGGTGGCGGTAATGCACCTATAAGTTGTTTGCCAACCGCCAAAAAACCTAAAAGAAGAAGAAGAAGAAGAAGCCTGGATTCAGATAGCCCATCACTATGAGGAGGACCGAGGAGCGAACTGACTGCCAGCTGAGAATCCAGGAATGGTTTATGTTTCATCTGCAGAGGCGAAGAAGGGACTCGAACAACCAGTGGGTAACAATTCACGGCGTCACGAAGGGAAGAATCCAGAAAGCCAGGGACTCGAGCTTCACAGGGGATTTCCAAGGTGTCACAAGGAAACACTTCAGAGAGAGGCAACAAGAATATATTACTAGAAGCATCTTAAGAGAAAACACAGGGAGCTAGCTCGGAGGGACGCAGAGTACCATTTACTGGCAGGTGTGAGTGTGTGTGTGTGTTTGTGTATGGTTGTTTGTCCTGTCTGTCTGTGTGTTGCCCTGCGATGGACTCGCGACCCGAAACGTTCGCTGGAGATAGGCACCAGCACCCATCCCTACCCCACTAGGGACAAGGGTATACAGATGGATGGATTGTAGCCGGGGCATCTTGTCCTGGAAGTATGGTGCTGTGCACTCTTCCTCATGCCCATATATGGAAGACGCTGTGACAGAGCGCACCTGGTTTCTTAGGGAGACAGATAATCAGCATTTACATTTAAAAGCGGATAGATCGCTGCGGAGATCAGATCCCAGGCTGATGACTCGTGCAGAGGTATGTTAACACTTATCGTGAGGTGAGTTTAGAATTTATTTCTGACTCCTCCATTGATTGTTGTAGGGAATATTTAGAGAGAGTGACGTTAAGAGCGCCTTTAACCGGTTTCACTTTAGCAAAGGTAAGGGTCTTTTCTTATGATTATCTGGCTGCTTAATGTGCTTGTTTAACTTGATCTCTTTTGTGTGTAGGCTGGGCTGCTAATGTTTCAGTTTTTTATTTTTCAATTTCAGTTTTGTTTTAGTTTAGAATTTCTTTTTTTGTATAGCTATTGTTGATCAAAAGTAATGTGTTTTGTTTAGGGAAGGGGAGTTTCTATTGTCTAGGCTTGTTTTAAACAGGGACATATGCTGTCCCTGGGTCCCAAGCTGTTTTATTTAGATTGAGGAGACTAGTGGAAGGGGAGTTTTTTTTCCTTTTCTTTGCTGTATTCACCAGGGATTTTTGAGTGTTTTTGTTGGGGAACACTTTGGTGTATTTATTTATATTTGTTTTTTCCCTTATTATTCCTCCCCAAAGCAGTCTAATTTTATTTAATTGAGTTGTAACTATTTTTCAGCTCCAAGGTTCCCAGGGCCAGCATATATTCCCACTTTTAATGTGGTCATTTCTGCACAATAAAATAAATTGTGACTACATTTGAACTCAAAAGGCCTCTAATTTGCAGCAGTGCCTCTGTTAATTTTTACAAACTTATCTGTACGATCAGGTAAAATACAGGATCTGAGGTTCTCCACATAACAAAAGCTGTACACTGAAAAAAGTAAGCTATAGAATTTACCTAATAAATCTGAGGTAACAATTTGCATCCACTCTTTTGTGGTAAATTTAGTACCATATATTGAGTATAAAATAACTGAACAAAAAATACAGGTGCTGGTCATAAAATTAGAATATTGTGATAAAGTTTATTCTTTTCCTTAATGTCATGATAAAAATTAAATTGTCATATATTTTAGATTCATTGCACACCAACTGAAATATTTCAGGTCTTTTATTGTTTTAATTTTGATGAT
>NW_006801779.1:2852-3973 GCF_000485575.1 Poecilia formosa
CTGAAATATTTCAGTTGGTGTGCAATGAATCTAAAATATATGACAATTTAATTTTTATCATGACATTATGGAAAATAATGAACTTTATCACAATATTCTAATTTTATGACCAGCACCTGTATGTGAAATACTTAAAGAAATTGGGTAAAATTTACCTCATATTTATGTATATATTCAACAGCTACTTAGTTAGGTAAAACTGTCTTGTTTGCTAGTAGGTAATACCTGATGATTACAAATAAGTTAATTAAAATCAGTTAATAACCATTACTTATTCTGAGAAGGTAAGACCTGCCCCCAAAAAAGACATTCAGATCATACACCTTTTCAATGTTTTTAATCCATAAAGTCATCAAAAACAGAAACGCAGAATAAATTGCAGCACAACAGTGTCACAGAACATTACAAACAGAACATTACATTTGAAGTTCTTAGGTTATAACGCAGGTTCATTAACCTGCGTTATAACCTAAGAACTTCAAATGTTTCAGTAATGTTGGATAATAAAACATATTCCTGTTTTAGGACATCCAGACTGCTCAATAAGAAAGGAGTAGATCAGAGAAAAGGAGAAGTGAGGAGAGAAGAGAAAATGAAAGAAGTGAGGTGATCAGAGCAGAGGTGCTAGGGATGTCCAGTCACATGAAGATTTTCTTGTATCTAAACTCTTGTGTTTCTTCAGCCACATACAACAGTGACTGAGCAAATCAGCAATCTGCAGGTGTATTTATACACAAATAACTGAACTGCCTTGTTTATAAGCAGCAATAATACACTAAATTATCCAAAAAATTAATAAAGTCCATTACAACAGCTTTACACAACATTTCAATGAATAAACCTGTTTTATAACTCACTATGCTAATGGCTTCAAATGTTCTTTCTGGATAATTTGTCAGTGCAAACAACAGTTTCAGAGACCCCTTATTCTATTTTAAAAGCCACAAAATCCACACACTCTACAAGTCTGTGTGTGTACAGTATCAAACTTCTGGACAAAGACAAATCAGAAAATCAACATTCTTTAGTTTCTGTGCTTGCTCTCACTCTCAGAGATAGGATGAGAATAAAAGAAACAAACAAATGGGGAGGGAGAGTTCAAAATTCTTCAGGATTCACTC
>NW_006801780.1:0-1746 GCF_000485575.1 Poecilia formosa
GATGGGATGAATGGTGATGGGGTGAATGATGGTGATGATGGGGTGAATGGTGATGGGGTGAATGATGATGGGATGAATGGTGATGGGATGAATGGTGATGGGGTGAATGATGGTGATGATGGGGTGAATGGTGATGGGGTGAATGATGATGGGATGAATGGTGATGGGATGAATGGTGATGGGGTGAATGGTGATGGGGTGAATGGTGATGGGGTGAATGATGATGGGATGAATGGTGATGGGGTGAATGATGGTGATGATGGGGTGAATGATGGTGGGGTGAATGATGGTGGGATGAATGGTGGTGATGATGGGGTGAATGGTGATGGGGTGAATGATGATGGGATGAATGGTGGTGATGATGGGATGAATGGTGATGGGGTGAATGGTGGTGATGATGGGATGAATGATGGTGGGGTGAATGATGGTGGGATGGGGTGAATGATGGTGGGGTGAATGATGGTGGGATGAATGGTGGTGATGATGGGGTGAATGGTGATGGGGTGAATGATAGTGGGGTGAATGATGGTGATGATGGGATGAATGGTGATGGGGTGAATGGGGTGAATGGTGATGGGATGAATGGTGATGGGGTGAATAGGGTGAATGATGATGGGATGAATGATGATGGAGTGAATGACGATGGGATGAATGGTGATGGGGTGAATTGTGGTGATGATGGGATGAATGGTGATGGGATGAATGGTGATGGGGTGAATAGGGTGAATGATGATGGGATGAATGATGGAGTGAATGACGATGGGATGAATGGTGATGGGGTGAATTGTGGTGATGATGGGATGAATGGTGATGGGGTGAATTGTGGTGATGATGGGATGAATGATGATGGGATGAATGGTGATGAGGTGGATGGTGATGGGATGAATGGTGATGGGGTGAATGATGATGGGATGAATGGTGNGATGAATGGTGATGGGGTGAATGGTGGTGATGATGGGATGAATGATGGTGGGGTGAATGATGATGGGATGAATGGTGATGGGGTGAATGGTGGTGGGATGGGGTGAATGATGGTGGGGTGAATGATGGTGGGATGAATGATGGTGATGATGGGGTGAATGGTGATGGGGTGAATGGTGATGGGGTGAATGATGATGGGATGAATGGTGATGGGATGAATGGTGATGGGGTGAATGATGATGGGATGAATGGTGGTGATGATGGGATGAATGGTGATGAGGTGGATGGTGATGGGATGAATGGTGATGGGGTGAATGATGATGGGATGAATGGTGGTGATGATGGGATGAATGGTGATGGGGTGAATGGTGATGGGGTGAATGGTGATGGGGTGAATGATGATGGGATGAATGGTGATGGGGTGAATGGTGATGGGGTGAATGGTGATGGGGTGAATGATGATGGGATGAATGGTGATGGGGTGAATGGTGATGGGATGAATGGTGATGGGGTGAATGATGATGGGATGAATGGTGATGAGGTGAATTATGATGGGGTGAATGGTGATGGGATGAATGGTAGTGATGATGGGGTGAATGGTGATGTGGTGAATGGTGGTGATGATGGGATGAATGGTGATGAGGTGACTGGTGATGGGGTGAATGGTGATGGGATGAATGGTGATGGGGTGAATGTGGTCAATGATGATGGGATGAATGATGATGAGGTGAATGATGATGGGGTGAATGATGATGGGATGAATGGTGATGAGGTGGATGGTGATGGGATGAATGGTGATGGGGTCAATGATGATGGGGTGAATGA
>NW_006801780.1:2564-3005 GCF_000485575.1 Poecilia formosa
TGATGGGGTGAATGATGATGGGATGAATGGTGGTGATGATGGGATGAATGGTGATGGGGTGAATGGTGATGGGGTGAATGGTGGTGATGATGGTATGAATGGTGATGGGGTGAATGATGATGGGATGAATGGTGATGGGGTGAATGGTGATGGGTGAATGGTGGAGATGATGGGGTGCATGGTGATGGGATGAATGATGATGAGGTGAATGACGATGGGATGAATGGTGATGGGGTGAATGGTGGTGATGATGGTATGAATGGTGATGGGGTGAATGATGATGGGATGAATGGTGATGGGGTGAATGGTGATGGGATGAATGGTGATGGGGTGAATGATGATGGGATGAATGGTGGTGATGATGGGATGAATGGTGATGGGGTGAATGATGATGGGATGAATGGTGGTGATGATGGGATGAATGGTGATGGGGGGAATGCT
>NW_006801780.1:3914-4739 GCF_000485575.1 Poecilia formosa
AATGATGATGGGGTGAATGATGATGGGATGAATGGTGATGAGGTGGATGGTGATGGGATGAATGGTGATGGGGTCAATGATGATGGGGTGAATGATGATGGGATGAATGGTGATGAGGTGAATGATGATGGGGTGAATGTGATGGGGTGAATGGTGATGGGGTGAATGGTGATAGGATGAATGATGATGCCATGAATGATGATGGGATGAATGGTGATGAGGTGAATGATGATGGGATGAATGGTGGTGATGATGGGATGAATGGTGATGGGGTGAATGGTGGTGATGATGGGATGAATGATGATGGGGTGAATGATGATGGGATGAATGGTGAGGTGAATGATGATGGGGTGAATGATGATGGGGTGAATGGTGGTGATGATGGGATGAATGGTGATGAGGTGGATGGTGATGGGGTGAATGGTGGTGATGATGGGGTGAATGGTGATGAGGTGGATGGTGATGGGATGAATGATGATGAGGTGAATGACGATGGGGTGAATGGTGGTGATGATGGGGTGAATGGTGATGGGGTGAATGATGATGGGATGAATGATGATGAGGTGAATGACGATGGGATGAATGGTGATGGGGTGAATGGTGGTGATGATGGTATGAATGGTGATGGGGTGAATGGTGATGGGATGAATGGTGATGGGGTGAATGATGATGGGATGAATGGTGGTGATGATGGGATGAATGGTGATGAGGTGAATTGGGGTGATGATGGGATGAATGGTGATGGGGTGAATGATGATGGGGTGAATGGTGGTGATGATGGGATGAATGGTGATGGGGTGAATGGTGATGAGGTGAATGACGATG
>NW_006801781.1:0-1013 GCF_000485575.1 Poecilia formosa
GAGCCACCAGAGAGTCGAGGGCCACCAGAGAGCCACCAACGAGTCAAGAGCCACCAGAGAGTCGAGAGCCACTAGCGACTTGAGAGCCACCAGCAAGCCACCAGTGACTCAAGAGTCACCAGTGAGTCGGGAGCCACCAGAGTAGAGAGCCACCACCGAGCCAACAGCGAGTCAAGAGCCACCAGAGTCGAGAGCCACCAGAGAGTCGTTAGTCAGCAGCAAGGCGTTAGCCAGCACCAAGTCAAGAGTAACCAAAAAATCGGGAACCACAGGCGAGTTGAGAGTCACCAGACAGTCAAGAGTCACCAAAAGGTCGAGAGTCACCAAAAGGTCGAGAACCACCAAAAAGTCGAGAACCACCAAAAAGTCAAGAACCACCAAAAAGTCGAGAGCCAACAGACAGTCGAGAGCCAACACAGTCGGGAGCTACCAGACAGTCAAGAGTCACCAAAAGGTCGAGAGTCACCAAAAGGTCGAGAGTCACCAAAAGGTCGAGAACCACCAAAAAGTCGAGAGCCAACAGACAGTCGAGAGCCAACACAGTCGGGAGCTACCAGACAGTCGAGAACCACCAGACAGTGAGAGCCACCAGACAGTGAGAGCCACCAGACAGTGAGAGCCACCAGACAGTCGGGAGCCACCAGACAGTCGGGAGCCACCAGACAGTCGGGAGCCACCAGACAATCGGGAGCCACCGGCGAGTCGGGAACCACCCGTTAGTCAAGAGCCACCAATGAGTCATTAGCCAGCAGCAAGTCGAGAACCACCAGAAAGTCAAGAGCCACCAATGAGTCAAGAGCGAGCAACAAGTCGTTAGCCAGCAGCAAGTCGAGAACCACCAGACAGTGAGAACCACCAGACAGTGAGAAACACCAGACAGTGAGAAACACCAGCAAGTGGGGAGCCAGCAGCGACTCGGGAAGCCAGCAGCGACTCGGGAAGCCAGCAGCGACTCGGGAAGCCAGCAGCGACTCGGGAAGCCAGCAGCGACTCGAGAAGCCAGCAGCGACTCG
>NW_006801781.1:2013-3996 GCF_000485575.1 Poecilia formosa
GCATACAGGAGCGCGGGCTGTCTGTTCCTCTTCCGTGCATCAGAGCTCGCTCTTCAGCCATGTAGTGATGGCTTATTTTGACACAGACGAACAAAACTACTACAAACACTGCACACACGCTCACGAACTCCAACTAATACACTTATCGTCTAAAAAACTCATCTGAAACACTCCTAGTAAAATCCAAAGCGTCACTGTGCTATTCCATATTTTTCTTCCGTTACCGTTAATGCGGCTCGTACCGCTGCGTACCCACCCACAAAAGTGCTTTCAAAATGTGTGTCTCAATCCCGGCATTGGAGCTATTATTTTTACGTTACCTTACGGATCCTGAACGGGAAGCAGTCATTCGGACTGCTTTTTTCATTAAAACTGACTGGGTCTCTCATAAAGTTAGATAAAGTCTCTGACATACACACAGCAGTTACAGAAGTTTAATCGCTATAGCAACAGAATACAGAGGAAGGCACAGCTGCTGGTTTGGACTACAAAGACTCTGTAGTTCTAAACATGGCGGAACACTTTAATACAGAGGGCAGAGCAGAAGGTCAGAACGACAACATGGTGGAACACTCAAACATTACAGAAGAGGGGTAAGCTGGCAGTTAGATCTACTTCCTGTTTTGGGCATTATACAGGTAGATTAACCAAACCACTGTTACACATTGGATTAGTGTGGTATGGAAATGAAGTTTACTGAAAGTTTCAAAATAAAACTCTGAAAATTCCACTCACGAAAGTGCACTGCCATAGGCGGTGCAATAATATAAATCTTTTTTTAATGTTTTTTTTTTTCTCAGGATAGTGAATTAACATTAGCATTTCATAGGTGTCTCAAAGATAGAAATCCTTCCCCAGCTTTCTGTCTCACACACACAGCAGTCAGCTGAGGATTCATCGCTATAGCAACAGAATACACAGAAAGGAAGAGTTGCTGGTTTGGACTACAAACCAGCAGCCATAACTGCCATAACTGTAGTTCTATCTATGGCCAAGACTCAGTTAAAACAGAGGCCTGAGCAGCATGTCAGAACTACAACATGGCGGAACTGTCTGTTACTATAGAGGAGGAGTTGGCTGGTATTATAAACTACTTGTGCTTTGAGCATTATATAACTGATTTAACCCGATCACTATTATACATGGAATTAGTGTGGCAATTTCAAATTAAGCTTATTGAAAATTTTCAAAATAAAAGCCTTGACAATTTTTACATCATGTAATTGCTCTTTTTTGTGTTAGATAACTGGTTTAACCAAACCACTGTTACACATGGGATTAGTGTTGCCATTTCAAATGAAGCTTAATGAAAGTTTCAAAATAAAAGCCTGCATACTCCCCTCACGTCAGTGCACCGCCACAGGCGGTGCAATAATATTATTCTTCTTTTATGTTTTTTTTCTCAGGATAGTGAACTGCCTTGCACAGCAAGGCAGTTTATTAACATTAGCACAAACATTAGCATTTCACTGCCTCCCACTAGTGCACTTCCTTGCACGCATTAGCATTTTACCTAAAATAAGCTTTTAGCCAATTTATTTACTTATTAGCCATGTTTAGAATACTGATTGGACTGAGTCAATGGGTGAAAAAATGGTAGTGATACCCCACATTCTACTGATACCATTCATGCTATTATTAGCATTTTGGCTAATTTTACCGTATGCAACATACTGAATGGTACAAGTACAGCTTAGTCCACATGCTTCTGATTCTCCACAGGTTATTGACTACATTAAAGCTTTATTTAGCATTAAGGCTAATTTTTAGCATGGGAACGCTGGGTCCAAACCGACGGGCACACTTTGGCAGGCCCCTTAAAATTTCTGCAGGAATTTTCTAGTATAATCTTATTGTCCAATCAAAGCTAAAAAGGTTCATCTATAATGACTGTAGTTGTTTTTAATAGTTATGGCAATGTCTCAATCCAAAACTTGTGAGGAACTTAAGGAATTCTGATCATTTCACTTCTTCTGTATTTAA
>NW_006801782.1:0-332 GCF_000485575.1 Poecilia formosa
TCATCAAACCATGGATAGCTACAGCCAATGGCAGCAGGTAATTTACATCATAAGCTATAGATGCAAACATTCAGAGACAGTTCACAAATGTCTATCATGCACAGATTGAAGAGGAAGACCACGCACTTCAGTATCACATTTAAATGTTTGATGTATTCTTTAAATGAGTCTTTTTAAAAATTTTCATGCTGATTGGCTCTGCTGTAACTTAGTGTTTCCAAATGCAACAAAAAGTATTTCTTTAATCCACTGTTAAAAGTAATAGATTTGTCTGATTTTTAGTGAAGTGTGTGCAAAATCAATCTCTAATCTTCTTTATGATTTCTACCTAC
>NW_006801782.1:1258-3921 GCF_000485575.1 Poecilia formosa
TTTTTTACATTGTGGGGTTCACAGAATTCCACCGTAAAAAAAACGCCACATGTGCAGCCTGTCGCAGCACCTTATGCACCTCTAGATGTCTGTAACTCGGTGCGGATCGCGCGCACCGCCGTTCACACAAACAGGACGATCTGGAAGATGGTCTTCCAGGCGGCTACAAAGTGAACCCTTAACTAGAAACGCTATGCTGCTGTCTTGGCTCAAAAACGCACTCAACCCGAACTGTAAAAAGCACAACAGTAACTTAGCCTTCAATCCCTGACATCACCGCTGTACCACCGACAGAGAGAAAAGGGGTTGTGAGCTCAGCGGCTCGGTTGATACAATCAGCGTACCTGTAACTCGTCTGGCTCCTTTGCTCATTCGGTCCGGTTCATCTCCAAGACTGGGAACAAAATATGCGTCCAGTTTTGGGCTTTTCTTTGCTCTCTTTTTTCCATCCTTTTCACTTTGCCGCTTCTTCATGGAGCTCCACTCACGTTAACTTAGTCGGCTGGTGACAAGCTTTACCCAGAATGCACTTTGAGACAATAAAGACGATCTACTGTAATGTAAGAGTGAAAATGAAGCCAGTCACGTAGTACATTTTATTCAATATTTTACACCCACTATGTCACTAAAATCAGTCGGTCTTGTAAAGTTTTTAGCAACCATGAGTCAACAATGACTGGAGTCAGCCTACTATATAATCTACTGGGGCACTACCCCATATAATCCTACATACATCATACTCAACAGGAGAAGGCCTTCTTTCTCCAGCTCTTATCAGTCACCACAAAGGACTGGATCCCTGAAGTCATATGCTGCCTCCCATCCGGGCCCCCCACTAGGCTGCCCGCTGCCCCCCCATAGCTCCGCCTCTGCTGTTGACCAAAACTCCCAGTATTATCTAAAATACAGTAAATGTCTGTCAACTACAGCTGCCAGTATCTTACCGTATTTTCTAAAATACGGTAAGATACCGGGAGTTGTGGTTTTCCCTTAATAAAATTGGCCATATCCTTTTGATAAATTAAAGATGCTGACGGTAGTAAAAAAGTAGGTGGAATTGCCCTTTACCCAACTTCACCTTGGTCCAAGCAGCAGGGCCTATCATACAGTTCTCTAAATGTGACAAATCTATGGTCGACCTAAAATTAAATAATCCCAAATACATCGTTTAATTAAATTCTCTCATAATGATGGTGACGTCGGCTGTAGGAGTTTGCCCTGCAATTGATAAATTGCCAGTTCGATACCTGGTCTTCCTTTGAGATTTCAGTTTGATATATTCAAAGTCATTATAGATTTAATTATTAAAAAACAAAGTATTACACCAGCATTCTAATCTATGTAAATGACTTTTGCAGTCTGGTTTATGGTTTTACATCATAGATATAAACTTCAGCAAGGGGTGCTGTGGTGGCGCAGGGGCGAAGTACAACCCATGCATCAAGGCCTTAGTCCTCATGCCAGTGGTTGCAGGTTCAATTCCTGGCCTGGTGACCTTTACCACATGTCTTCCCCCTCTCTCATAACCCTCCTTCCTGTCAAACTACATTTGAATAAAGGCAGATAGAGCCAACAGAATCTTTTTAAAAAATCATCAGAAAATTTGGAATTTTGGCTGATTAATTCCATTCATTTTAAGGTAATTAACTGCAGGCAATATTATTATTTTTTTATGAATTTCATAATTACTTAGGTTTTTACAATAGATTTCTCTGTTTTCTACATTTCAAAATCACCTGCAATATATGTTTATGGAGTTATTGTAATTTCATGTATTTTCTACAGTAATGAAGTGCTTTTTATATTAAAGTCAGCAACTCTAACTATTTTACCATTTTTTGCCATAAATTTACGGACTTATTTTGCAGCGTTGACTGACGGTGATTCCATGTATTTTCTACGGTAATAAAATGTTTCGGATTTTACGGTCAGAAACTGTTGTATTTTACCATTTTTTTACCGTGAAATTTACAGACTTTTTTTTTTTTTTTTACAGTGTAATGGTAGAATTTCAATTAGCAGGTAAAACTAATAATTACTGGGGAAAACATGGAGAAAAAAGTTTCGAAAAAAGAGAGTCTGCTTTTCTCAGACAGATTTAAAGTGTTTGTTTCTCAACCACAAATATTGGAATGTACCATCCAAATTGTCTGTCTAAAACTGAACCATCACTTATGATCTAAGGTATAAGGTAATCTAGTATGGTTGAATTGAGCTTCCTTTGTACGGCAACAGGCATACAAAGAAAGCTCTTGCCTTAGAGATAAAGCAAGGAGTTTTGTTATTCACATTCAGAGAAAAGTCCTTGCCGACTTGAAGTCAGCTTGCATATCTGTTTATGATGATCCTACCTTTGGGAAATTTTCTGCAAAGAGGCTCTAGGGACAGACCCAGCATTTACTTCAGGGACTATTTATTCTTTGTGGTTTTCAATACCTAAGGAGCTTGGGAGGTGGCAAGTCCAGGAGTCAAACCCAAACACCGCCTCTCTAAAAACATTTAGAAAAACCTTAAATCTTATCAAGTATTTTTAATCTCGTTTCGGTAACACTTTATTTGAAGGGGGTTGAATAAGACTGTCATGACACTGTCATAAACATGATATAACACCTGTCATGAACATCAATAAGCCTTCATGAATATTTATGACTGTTGTCATAAAG
>NW_006801783.1:0-1348 GCF_000485575.1 Poecilia formosa
CTTAAGGCATTTACTGAGTTCATTTCAGGCTCTTCACTCAACAGACTTCACCAAAATAACCAGTAAAGTTAACCAGAAAGAAAAAAGGCCCACCTCCAGTGTTCTCCATACGCAAGTGGTAACAGAAACGGAAGGCACAAAACAAAGGCCACATGTTAAACCAACATGCATGCTCTGTCAAGACAACAGGCACAAACTTCTGAGTTGCACTCAGTTCAAAGACAAACGAGGATCAATTACCCAGGAGGATTATCCCTTCGATAAAAACGATGACAATCGAACCAAATGAAGAACTCAACGAGATTGTCAAAATTCAAGATGAGGATTGTAATTTAAGCGACTTTATTTTAAAGTTGCCTGAAATTACAAAACATTTCAAACCTGACAACACGACCAATACTGATTATAATGTTGACTTCAACTCACATTTCATTTCATCTTTGAAAGACAGAATTGATATTCAGACATGCATTGACTGGGATAATGAATTTTGAAAATTACAGGGGTTGAAAGAAAGACACAAAGCTGCAGTTTGCAAATTACAGGAGAAGAAACAGAGACCTAGACCACAAAATGTTTACGCACGGGATGTGGAGAATTGGAAAGACAAGCAGGAGAAAAATGAATCAAAAACATTGTTGCAAATTGACAGACATGGAGTAAGACCTCTCTACTTGTCCACAGCTAAATCCAATGAGGTTTCTGGAAAAGACAAACATGACAAACAGTTTAAAAAGTCTTTGTCATGTAAAAAAGAACAGAAACTCAACAAACAGGTTACTTAAAATGCAGAAAAACAAGTCGTAATGCAAATGCAAAAACATAAGAGAGTTAGTGCAGGCATTTGGTCAGAATATGTACATGACGAGAGGGAGAAAAATGTTCCTGAAAAGGTTATATTTCAAGAGAGATGTAAGAAGATGGTCTATGATAATCTGGAGGACATAAGGAGACAAGAATATGTCAAAGAAGCTTTTGAGGAGAAAAAGCTTTATAAAGAAATGACCAAGCAGGAGTTTGCCCAAAAGTTACTTGACAAACAGGAGAGAAAATATACTTGAAATCCAAAAGTCTTTGACTGATGCATGGGATGGTCAAGTTGAATATAAACGGCAGAAGAAGATGGAAATGGACAAGATTAAAAAGCAAGGGTCTTATTCCTTGATGGAATCAGAACAGTTGCATCGGACTTCCGGGAAGATGGCGGAGGGAGAGGTCGCATAGTTAGGTAGCTCTCCGAGGTCGGTTAAAAAACCCACAATAAGAATATTACTCGATAGGTAAAACTAAGGTATGAGTGGGACGAGCATGAAAAGAAGTCGGAAAAACAATAAAAAGCAAGACGAAA
>NW_006801783.1:2052-3693 GCF_000485575.1 Poecilia formosa
TACTGCCACATTTTTGGAGCAACTACTCAAAAAGGAACTCGAACTACCGGAGGGGACTAATCTCCAGATTCAACGAGCTCACCGAACACCCGCATCCAAGCCGAATGCAAACGCAGCACCGAGGTCAGTCGTGGTTAATTTTCTGCAGTATGAGACCAAAGAAATGTTATTGAAGAAAGCCTGGCAGACAAAGATTCAGGTAAAGGACAAGCGTATCTATTTTGATCACGACTACCCGACTGAGATTGTACAGAAGAGAAAGGCATATAGCGGCATTAAAAAAATATTGAAGGAGAAAGGAATACGTTTCCAGACACCACTCGCCAAAATGCGGATACACTGGGAGAATGGAGCGAAGACATACGAAAATGCTAAGTCAGCAGCGCAGGACATGAAGGAAAGGGGATACAACGTAGCTGAGCCGGGAGGAGGCGACGCGGCAGCGGAGGAAAGGAGACGAGGAGCGGCAGGATAGCAGAGAACGAAGGGAACAGACCGAGACCGAGACGCGGCTCATCGAGTGAGAGAAAAGCTGCACAACTTCCAATGGAAACCCTAGAATGTTTTGCTCACAGAAGAAGTAGGTCAAGAAGAAAGGAGGTATGGTCACAAAAGAGAATAAAGACTGGGTCAAAGTGCAAGACTTCTTAATTTCATAGAATTCATTACGAACCGACGGAGAGGGGATATAAACTTTAAAGTTGGACATGTCTAGATGGAGTAGTACCCCACGGGATGGGAGTGGTACAGGATCTAGGGAGGGGCCCTCAGCAAAGGTGAGGATTTCCCCTCCACCCACCAACGGGGACTGGGGAAGAGGGATACCCCAAGTACGGGAAGTCAGTTTGATTTTAGGTTTTTGTTTGGTTAGTATTAGTTCATGTTGGTTAAGGTGTGAGTTGCTGGGGAGCTTTTCAACAGGGGTCGAGAAATTATTTCCATGACTGATATCAAGATAATGTCGCTAAATGTGAACGGGTTGAATGTACGGAGTAAAACAGAAAAGGTGATGACTAAATTGAAAAAGGAAAACGCACAAATTATATACTTACAAGAAACACATTTATCCAAATCGGAGCATGAAAAACTTAAAAAATATGGTTGCTGGAATATATATTACAGTTCATATGCAGAAGGACGTAGAAGGGGAGTAGCTATATTAATTTCGAAAAATATACAATTCGACAGCAAAAAGCAAGTAAAAGACAAAGAAGGAAGATACATAATATTAAAAGGAAAGATTGAAAATGAATTAATAACTATGATAAATATATATGCACCCCCGGGGAGTAACAAAGAATTCTTTAAAAGTCTATTTAATTTAATAGCTGTGGAAACAGAAGGGATTCTAATTTGCGGAGGTGATTTAAATGTAGTTTTGAATCATCACTTGGACACAACGAGCCACAAAAAAAATAAAATTCACTTAACAAAATTTATAAACGTATCACTAGAGGAGATGGGAATGATAGATGTATGGAGAAAAATGCACCCATCAGGGAGAGATTTTACACATTACTCGGCTGTCTATGGGGTACACTCCAGAATAGACTATTTTTTAGTCAAGGAAGATGATAATCACAGGGTGAAGGAGTGCAAGATAGGAGCGGCAGATGTGTCGGATCACAATCCGGTTTATGT
>NW_006801784.1:0-2979 GCF_000485575.1 Poecilia formosa
TTTTTTTATCAGGACATAGTTTTTCTAAATTATGTCTCCATAAAGCTTATTTAATTTCTAATTTCAATTTGAGTTAATGGAAATGCAGTCACAGAAGCATCTACAAGAATGGATAAAGCAGGCTGTAATTCTTGAGGTGCCTTGGACTCTTCAAGGTTTGCAGTAAGATGCTGCATATCGTTGATAAGTTTTGCTGAGAGCGTCATCTTTTCTGCCGTCATTTGTTGGATCAGCAGCATCAGGGCCAAGGACTCAATGATAAACAAGGCTGGTTATGTTCTGGGGATTACTGTGTGCAATTTTAAATATAGTATCTATCCATCCATTATCCTACAGGCTCATCACCAGGGGTGCTGGTGCCTATCTCCATGGTGAATGGGGGAGAGGCAGGGTCACCCTGGACAGGTGGCCAGTCCATCGCAGTACAAAGTATCTTCTATTTTCAATATTTCACTTGAGATGGCGGTGCAAAGAAAGTTTTTACACAACATAAAGACAAACCGGAGCCTCCTCTTCATGAGACTACCATACAATAACTGTCTATGAGGCAATTGCAAGTTTGTGTCATCATAAAAAAGCAAATGAATGTTGAAATCTGTGTCATTAATTTTTGGGAAAAATCTGTCACTGTTCCACATTTCCTGAGTCAGGTGTCATTTAGCATAGGTTGTAGTGGATAACCTCTATGAAAGAACTCTGCTGTAGCTATATCATTGTAAATAACAGTTTACAAGTTTTACAAAACCATTTTCTCATATTTCCACTTCTTCAGCATAGATCAGTGCAGTTCACTTCAACAAATTAGTTACACAGTTCATAATTAAGTTTTCTGCTTCTTCAGTTCTACAATCAACGTTTGGCAGTATTTATTTTCTTTTTTTATGCACAAAACTATACACACGCATACATTCCAATTCAGCTTGTTTCGTTGTCTCAAAATTGCCGAAAGATTATGGGCATGCATGTGTCAATTTTATCCTGGTTGAATAAAGTTTAAGGAAGGGAAAAAGTTGTTCTATTCACCCATCTCCCTCTTGGATGGGATGTTAAAGCTAAGCAACTGAGTCATCCTGAACTATTATTTGACCACAGAGGCAGTCCTCACCTGTTTGGTGCCCTGGGCGAACAACTTGCAAACCTCTCCTGCCCTACTCGAGTTAACAAACTAGTTGACTTTTTAGTTGGTGTGTTTGGAATCTATTTATTTCCTTGAAAGGGAAGAAAAAGACTGAATCTGAAAAAAAAATGGATATGGTTGAACAAAACGAGAGATTTAAATTGAATGGCTCACTGATAATCGATGTTCATGAAAAAACATCCAGAAACACCCAGCAGATATGAAACCTGACCTCCATCTGTGTCCAACAACAGACAGACGTTCCCAAAATGAAAAAACTGGTTAGTAATCAAAAGGAAGCTCGGTCCTAACAAGTTCACCCAAAGGATCGTCAGACCTCTGATGAAACCTTACCTCCACACATTATCACACAAAATAGCAAAATAACAGAGAACAGAGCCATAAATGACAGCATGTGCAGATAGCAGCACCTGGAAACCTTTTTATATCTCTCATTGCTGATGTTTTATTCAATCAGCCAGCAATGACACTGTGATCTCCCAAACAGTGGAACATGGAAATGGACTCCATTTCCCATGACCCTTCACTCCCATCCCATCAGCAGACCAATTGGTACACACCAAGCAGTAGCCTTCTGGAAAAAAGAATATGACATTGAATAGCTGTTAATGATCAAATTCCATGCTTTATTAGAACAAATGGATTCAAATGGCAGAAGTAGTCCATCTGCTGAATGTGTTCACTGGAGGAAACTGGAGCTGGAACATCTGAATCATCCCCTGCTACATTATGCATGTAGCAGGGAAATAAGCTAACTGATGCTTAGTCTGAAACATGATGCCAGTTCTGAATTACTTGGCTTTCTCTCCAAAGAATCTAAATGTAACCAGTTTCATTTGGTTGGAAGGTTTGGAAACATGCTGATTATCAACAACACTTCTCATCGTCTTTAATTTTAAAGATACATTTCTGAAAGCATGTAAATCTGGTGTAATATGAGCACAAGCTCCATTCATAAATATTTTGTATTTTCAAATGAGATTGCATCATTGTCTTGAATTCTAACTTTGCAAAATAAAGTGTCTGAAAATGTTATCTTTGTGCATTCATGGAAAATAACCTATGGATGCACAAACAAAAGTTTTTTTTAAATAACTACACAATTTACTATTTTTAATTGAAGGACTTTTTTTTTTTTTTTTTTTTTTTACAGATTCTCATCAATAAACTGCACTCAAGTTCCCAGTTAAAAAGTTCAGGTGAAATGTGGGATGAGTGGTGGCCGATGGCTGGAACCTTGGTGTTCTGATACTTGGCTACAGAAGCTATTTCTTGGGTCATGGAATGTCACCTCTCTGATGGGGAAGGAGATTGAATTGGTGTGTGAAGTTCAGGCTACAAATAATCTCACCACGACGCACACCTCTGGCAATGGAACAGAGGTATGTCTCTCTCTAGACTCTGCATCTCTCACCAGGGACTCTGGAGTTGTCCCTAGTGAGAGACGCAGAGCAAGCCTGGGGATACCTTCTGCCCCCATCTTACTGCATAAATCTTGTGTTCACCCCAGTGAATTAGAGGGCAGCATCCCTCTCCCTACATGTTGGGGGAAAACAGCAGCTCAGACCTACGCCTAATGGAATCTTGGAGAGGGTGCTATTGATGAGTATCTGTGCCCCTCTTGTGAACTTCCTTGTTCTGATGGGGAACTTCAACTTTCATGTGGACTATGAGAGTGAGACCTGGAGGTGTGTGGTTGGGATAAATGGCCCCACTGATCTGTTATTGGACTTCTGTTCTCATCACCATGTTCAAGCATAAGGGTATCCATATGTCTTCTTCGCACCAGGATGCGCTAGGTTTCAGTTTGATGATCGATTTTATCTCATCTGATTTGCAGC
>NW_006801785.1:0-1195 GCF_000485575.1 Poecilia formosa
GCAACAACAACAACAACAAAAAAAAAACCAGAGCAATATTTCATCATTTGATATAATAAGTGAGCCAAAGACCCACCTCCGTCTCCAGAGCTCCAGGTTGCAGATCCCTGGCAGATGGAAAGCGTGATCCTATACAGCAGCTAAAACTGCAGCACTAGAATATTTAATTCATTGTTAAAGTAAAATTGTGAAGGTTAAAAAAAAATCCACCACTGAGTATTAACATAAGACATTTATTTAGTATAACTTCTTTGGTACCCCGTTGGCCCCCATCTAGAACCGCCCCTGGGCTGCAGGTCTATGTCTGACATTAATAATACATTAAATGACCACTAAACACTGAATTCATAAAATATATGGTAACACTTTATTTGAAGGGGTGTGAATAAGACTGTCATGACACTGTCATAAACATAACATAACACCTGTCATGAACATCAGTAAGTCTTCATGAATACTTATGACTGTTGTCATAAAGTGTCATTTGGTAAATCATGACACTTTTAATACAAAGTTGACATTATTCAAAATTATCTTCGATATGACAACTTGTCATTAACCAAGAAATCATGATCTGACATAAATTTGTTATAAAAGTATTACCGATTAAACTTTAAAAATTAGCTTTATGTAGTAATATTATAAAGCTGTGCCATGTTGTTTAGTCTTAATTTAATCGATCCTAAAGTTTTACAGCAAAATGTCTACAAAGCACTTATGAACTTAGCATTTGAAACATTATTTAAGGCTGTTTTAACCCTTGTGCGTACGAGGACTGAGGCAAACGTAAAGGACTGTGGCAAATTATACAAGTTTAAGTGTGTGGGGTCAGTTGGACCCCATTTCTAAACACAAATGTTAAGTAGTGTAATACACCATCTTCACCAGTGAGAGGCAGCAGTGCACGAACAGGCATGCAGTGTGGGTGAAGAAGAAATCTTTCATCTTGTGAGGCCTAATGGCCAGACCATAGACATTAATACGAAGACGCCTCATGGAGCGCTGAGTCGTATGTAAAAGCGTCCGCCATCTTCTATGTGGCAGCAGAGCGATCGGAGCTCCTTAAGTCCAGTGCTGTGAGGACTTGTTTCAACCGTTTTACGAAACAGACTGGATTCATTCAGATTACTTTCCCCAGGTAAGGATGAAAGATCAGAATTACTTTGCAGCCAGAAATTCGCTTTTAAACAACCGA
>NW_006801785.1:1847-3628 GCF_000485575.1 Poecilia formosa
TCGGTTGTTTAAAAGCGAATTTCTGGCTGCAAAGTAATTCTGATCTTTCATCCTTACCTGGGGAAAGTAATCTGAATGAATCCAGTCTGTTTCGTAAAACGGTTGAAACAAGTCCACACAGCACAGGACTTAAGGAGCTCCGATCGCTCTGCTGCCACATAGAAGATGGCGGACGCTTTTACGTACGACTCAGCGCTCCATGAGGCGTCTACGTATTGATGTCTATGGGCCAGACCTCCTGTTTAAAAAGAAGCCGAAGTTTGATACCTAATACATATGAGGTAGTGTCTTAATAAAGCTTTTGCTAGTGTAATAATTAAATCATTATGACTACTATTATGACAAATTTATGTCAGATCATGATTTCTTGGTTAATGACAAGTTGACATTATTCAAAATGTCATAACTAAGACATTTTGAATAATGTCAACTTTGTCTTAAAAGTGTCATGATTTACTGAATGACACTTCATGACAACAGTCATGAATATTCATGAAGACTTACTGATGTTCATGACAGGTGTTATGTCATGTTTATGATAGTGTCATGACCAGTGGTGGGAAGTAACGAAGTACCAGTACTTCGTTACTGTATTTACGTACAATTTTCGTGTATCTGTACTTTACTTAAGTAGATTTAATAATGGATACTTTCTACTTTTACTCCACTACATTTTACAGTAAGTATCTGTACTTTCTACTTCACTACATTTCTACAAAACTGTCGCGTTACTAGCTACATCCAAGTTGCATTGCTCTTTTTTTCCGTTAAAATGTGAAGTTCAGGGACTTAAGGTGGCGCCATAAAATCCAAACAATAACGTGACTTACATGTCTGTTGTCACCCATTGCTTCCCCCTTTACTCGCACGCGGAGCAGTGGTTTCCTCTGGGCGGGAGAAGATGTCTGTCTGATCGTCAGTAATATAATAGCGCTGCATAAATCATAAGATATGGCGACATGTAAAATAAGCAGCGCTTCGCTTTCACAGACGGTGGGGAATTCGTCCAACTTTTAGTGTCACTTGGAAGGAAAGTGTTGAGAAAATAAATTTAAAATAAGCTAGTTTTAAAACTTAACATGTCTTGATTCAAATGGCCTAATTGTGGTTTTGAAATTAGTAATGTATTCAGACTTTTTGACATTTATTTTACGTGTAGTTACAGCAGATGGTTTGCTAGGATCGTTTGAACTGCCTTTTGTCTGTGTGGGAAAACAATACAGTAGAAGTTCCAGCTTTTCACACTCATCTGTGAAAGGCCGTAAACACGGCAGGGGTTTCTGGCTTCAGATAGAAGGTCAGAGATAGCTCCTGGTTGGATGAGCAAAGATACACCTTATTTGAATAAATTAAAGAAAAGAAGATAAAACTTTCTACACAGAAGTAACAGATTAGATTTGCTCTTGCAACTCTCAAAAGATGTCTTTGCACGTCTTTGCTTTTCTTCTTCTTTCCATTTATGTCAGGTAAATGAATGTATGTCTCCGTTGTTCTGCAGTTTCTGGTGTAAGTTTATACATTGTCTTATATTGGATTAAACTCTGTAATTCTGTGACGTCAACATGCATTGTTGTTTTCCTTGTGGCCACACGTGGCCCGCCGAGAGGACCTGGGATCCAGAGGAAGAGAGAGCCAGACTTTTTCCAAAGTTAACTATTTTAGAATTCCTTAACAAAAGCTTAAAGAAAGGTAAGCTCCGTGGACGTCATACTAGCAAAGCTAGCTGTACTGACTGAGACACACATGTTGCATCTGCGATGAAAAAAAGTTGTCACTCATGC
>NW_006801786.1:0-1530 GCF_000485575.1 Poecilia formosa
ATTTGGTTGAGTGTATCTGCTCAACCAAATTTGAGCAGGCATGCGGTGGCATCCATCATCTGGACTTTCCAAAGTGAGAATATGTAAGACATCTACTCTCTACAGTGGCCACCGTAACTCTCTCTAGAAAACTGCAGTACCGAGTATCTAAGCTGTACTCAACGAGTACAGTAGTACAGCATTGCCTGTGGACTGTACTGTGTGGTGTTAATGTTATGCATGGTTAAAAACTACAAATGGCCACCTGTGATGACGTCATAAAAGAGCGTCAGGCTCAGGTAGTCCAGGTGACGTTGATTGCTATGTGGATGCCCATGCTGGGAGTTTGGTGATTCCAAATAAACTAATCACGATGATACAGTTTGACTCAGCGCACTCTTTCAATAACACGACATGGTGTCAGGAGTGCTGTAAATCATCGTGAGGCTGCAACTTCATTCGGCTACTGGAGACATGGCTGATGACGACGTACAGAGAGTTGGTTCCGTTGGTCCATCTGCAACGTTCAGCATCCAGCCGCCAGAGTCTTTCGACTTCACAAAGCCACAGGAGTGGGCCAAGTGGATACGACGATTCGAACGGTTTCGTCTGGCAAGTAACTTGAACTCTAGTTCGGAGGAGAATCAAGTTAATACGCTTATTTATTGCATGTGAGACGAAGCGGATGATGTTCTGCGGGGATTAGCGTTACCAGACGCTGACAGAGACACGTATCAAGGAGTTCGTGATGGTTTCCAAGCCTTCTTCGTTGTCAAGAAAAATGTCATTTATGAGCGAGCCAGGTTTAACATGCGCAAACAAGAGGAGCATGAAACCGTGGATGCCTTTGTTACTTCACTATATGCGCTAGCAGAACATTGCAGTTATGGAGCGCTACATGATGAACTGATTCGTGACAGACTGGTGGTGGGTCTTCAGGATAAAAGGTTATCTGAACGTATGCAGCTCGACCCAGATTTGACACTGGAAAAGGCTATTAATTCAGCAAGACAAAGTGAAGAGGTGAAACGGCAGCAATCCTGTCTGCGAACTGATACCAGATCAGAGACTGAAAATGGAAAATCTGTTGACAGAGTGTATAAAAGCAGTGGTAAGCATCCTAAGACTAAATATCAATCCAAGCCGCACACTTCTGCGACTAATAAAAGGGAGATTTCTCAGTGTTTTAAGTGTGGCAGCTCTCCATCCCATCCCAAACGTGACTGTCCAGCGAATGGGGAGAAATGTCATTTATGTGGAAAAAAGGGACACTATAAGAGGGTGTGTAGAACGCTCAAGACTGTACATGCTGTTGAAAGAGATGATGAATTTTTGATTGTAGGCAGCATTACAAATGGGGATGAACCTTGGAGAGTGGATGTTTAAATAAATAACAGAAACGTCTCATTCAAGATTGACACTGGTGCCGATGTTACGGTTCTGCCACATGCCATGTTTAAAGACATCTACAGAAACACAAGTCCCCCCATTCTGAAGAAAGCCACTAGACAGCTGCTGGGACCCGGGAGACATGCACTGAACATTGTGGGG
>NW_006801786.1:2223-3661 GCF_000485575.1 Poecilia formosa
AGCACGGCAGTCAGTGTGGTGGCCCGGACTGAGCCAGCAGCTAAAAGAACTGGTTCTAACATGCCACACCTGCAACAGAGAGAAAGAGAATCATATTGAGCCACTGATGCCATCACAGTATCCAGACAGACCATGGCAGAAACTTGGGGCTGATCTGTTTACTTTGCAAGGGAAAACTTATATTTTGGTTGTGGATTATGCATCAAGATTTGTGGAAATTGCTCATCTAAGTCCCACAAGATCAACAGATGTGATTCCTCACCTGAAATCTGTGTTTGCACGTCATGGCATTCCAAAAGTAATGATCACAGATAACGGTCCTCAGTTTTCCTGTGCTGCTTTCGCTACATTTGCAAAGTTATATGGATTTCGCCATATTACAAGCAGTCCAAGATACCCACAAAGTAACGGGGAAGCTGAACGTGCTGTTAAAACAGTAAAGAACTTGTTGAAGAAAGCAACTGATCCATATCTTGCCTTACTCGCCTACAGAGCAACACCACTTTGGAATGGATACAGCCCAGCAGAGCTCCTTATGGGAAGAAGACTTCGCACGACAGTGCCAACACTTCCGTCTTTATTGACGCCAGTTCTTCCAAACAGTAGGATGGTCACTCAAAGAGAAAAGGAGAGGAGGATAAAAGATGGAGAGAGATATAATTTACGGCACAGAGCAAGAGTTCTCAGCAAACTTACTCCAGGACAAGGTGTGTGGATTAAAGACCAAGGCACAAGTGGAGCAGTGATTACCAGTCATTCTACTCCACGCTCATACATTGTGGAAGGACCACATGGATCAATTAGGCGAAATCGTCGTCATTTGGTTGTCATGGAGCCTTCGACAGAGCCAGAAGTACCGGAAGGTGATGTGGCTCCGGAACAAGTTCAACAGAGTCCTGAAAAACCTACACAGCAGAGTCTTACTGAACTTTCACCTACTCCTAGAACCAGGTTTGGGAGACGGATTGTGAAACCTGATAGACTGGAATTGTAGTTAAAGGAAATGAAATAATTTGTGTAAATATTTTGCTGAAGTTTAAGAGTGATTAAATGTGTATTTCTATTTCTAGCTCTAGGGTGAGACAGACCTTCCAGCTATAGAGGCAGAATAATCCTCTAAGGTCTGTTGAATCAATTGTAGTCCTCCCATTGATTTTAGAGAGGGGAGATGTGGTGTTAATGTTATGCATGGTTAAAAACTACAAATGGCCACCTGTGATGACGTCATAAAAGAGCGTCAGGCTCAGGTAGTCCAGGTGACGTTGATTGCTATGTGGATGCCCATGCTGGGAGTTTGGTGATTCCGAATAAACTAATCACGATGATACAGTCTGACTCAGCGCACTCTTTCAATAACACGACATGAACCACTTAACCCATCTGACAAACACTCAAGGACCACCTATCTTGAAATTCCCTGCAATAAAACAACATGTTA
>NW_006801787.1:0-1889 GCF_000485575.1 Poecilia formosa
GGCATCACTATGGAGAGATTTCTTTATTTAAATGGGTTCATTTTTCAGAGGGATACACAGTGAGGGTATCGTAATTTTAGTAATAACATGTTTATAAGAGCGATTTTCTGTTGTCCTTCCATGGAAGCGGGCAGCTTTCAAATGTAAATAAAACACTTTTTAATATAAGTTGCTGCTTTGACATGATCACAGAACTGCCAGAACATATGTACAAAAATACCAGACAAAGTGAATCACAGCACCGTCATCAGCCTGTGTAACGCTGAACTGATGCCGTGAAGCTACTAGTAGCAGGAGAAGCTACTAGTAGCAGGAGCTGCGCCAAGAAGCTACAAACACTGAATAGAAGGAGAGCTGCCATCGATACCGTTGCAGCCAAGCATGTTTTAATGTTACACAATACAATTTTAACAAGTTGCTCAAAGTCTAAACTGGTATTGTTGTGCATTTAAGGTGTAAAGTTTACCTTCGACTAAACGCCCCCCCAAAGGAATCCCAGCGCCCCCCTTTTGTAAAAATTTCCGCCAGCGCCCCCCGAGATCCTCTGAACGCCCCCCGGGGGGCGGTACCGCCCACGTTGAGAACCGCTAGTCTAGACCCCTCAGATTTTCTGGTTCTGGTCTGCTCTGCATCCCCAGAACCAGAACAAAATGAGGAGAAGCAGCATTCAGTTTCTATGCACCACAAATTTGGAACAAACTTCCAGAAAACTGTAAAACAGCTGAAACACTGGGTGCCTTTAAATCTCAACTAAAAACCCACCTGTTTAGAGTTGCGTATGGCTAAATTGCGGGTTTTGATGTTTTTATCTTTACTTTTCATCTAGTTATTAACTTCTTTTTATTTCTCTGTCTCACAGTCTAATGTTTTTATCTTTTTTTAAAATCTTTTTCAAAATGTCTCTCTCTTTCTCACTGTTTAATCAATGTCACATGCTGTTTTTATTTAATTATGTAAAGCACTTTGAAATGCCTTGCTGCTGAAATGTGCTATGCCAATAAAATTTCATTGATTGATTGAGAACATTCACCAGCAAAGTTTACACAGGTGGTAAAGACTAAAGAATTACATATAATTCTGTCAAAAGTAAGATACATCCCAAATCTTCCGTTTTTGTTATGAAGGTTTCCTAAAGACACGATGTGAGGAAGAAGTGGGAAATATCTTTAAAGAGAGACGGATTCACTGCAACACGGATGAATCTCACCTCGGATTTTGGACTCAATCTCAGCTGCTGAATCACTCTGAAGCTAGAACTCGTCGGCTGTACGTACATACATACATGCATACAATATATATTATTCAGTAATAATCATTATTTATTTGTCATTATTAATCATTATTTATTTGTGTTTGTATAGTTATATAAATATGTATTGATATTACTAAATAATTTATTAAATTATGAACGGCTGTGTGCTTTGTAATATGCTCATCATACATCAATATCAGAATATTCCATTCCTATTTTATTGTTATAGCCACTATATTTAAAGCCACTATATTTAAATATGGTGAACTATGTATTAAAAACATACTTAAAAAATACAATTGTTTATAAATGTAGCTTTGATAGATGTTTGAATATGGTGTCCAGTAACAAAAAAGCATCTTATGATCGATTAAATGCGGTGATACGTCATTGTGCTGCTAAACGCATAACGCTGAGTGGAGTGGAGGACCGCTCCAAGATGGCCGCCCTAAATCTCGTCAGCGACAATAGGCGAGAGCGGTCCATGAGGCTTCTATTCTTATATTATTTCTATGGGGCGCCACTTCTGCTCCACCTGGTAGTGACTCTCACACCGAACCTCTGTTTAAAGCTGCAGCATCTAACCTAAAAAAAATTATGTTACATGCGTATTAAAACTTTCGCTGTCCTAATATGA
>NW_006801787.1:2744-3815 GCF_000485575.1 Poecilia formosa
AAAGTTGCTCTAAAAGTTGCATTAAAAGTCTATTAAAGGTGCCAACTTTGCATGATTTTTGTAAATAATGACAATTTAAAACTGCCAGGTCAAGTCTCGTCAGTCAGGGAGTGAATGTTTGTGGCACGACTTCCTACTAAATAAAAATAAAAGTAAAAAAATAAAAGAAAATAAGGCCAATAAAAGAAAAGTTCTTCCTGTATACTTAATAGAGGTGTGCCGATCGATCGGTCAACGATCATAATCAGGCCGATTTCCGTGAAAGAGTGCATGATCGGCGATCATTGGCTCTTGTTGCCGATACCGATCACCTGCTTCTCATTTCGCAGCCTGCCTGTGCAGCTGGTCTCCTCTTTCCTTCACTCTGCGCAAACGCGCAGCAACAAATCCTAAGCAATGTGGAACTATATCGCACTGAGTGAATGGAGAAGTTTGCGTGTTGCGGCGGAAAATTGAAGCAGGTCAAAATGCATCAACACAACGAATCTAATATGGCATAAAAACAATGCCATACTTGACGGAGTTTGCACTGCAGTAAAAAGGACATTTGGAGCGATCAGACAGCAGGTAAAGCAGCGCACAGCTACAAACACTCACCCGGATTAGCATGACTGTCAGAAAGCTAAACAAATAACCCGCAAAATTATTTAAGTCTTCGAGCTGCGATGTAAGACGCTGGTTCTGCTCTCCTGTTGAACCGCTGCTACGCTACAGGTAGTAATATTTCACAGACGGAGCTTCGCTTCTGCTCCACCTGGTAGTGACTCTCACACCGAACCTCTGCTTAAAGCTGCAGCATATAACTTAAAAAAATAAATTTTACATATGTATTAAAACTTTCGCTGTCCTAACATGAGACAAATAATCTCTAAAAAAATAATCGCTCTCCTCCCTGATCTGCATAATTACTCCGCTCAGTCAGAAACAGCCAATCAGAGCTAGCAGTAATCAGCTAGCCGCCATGCTATCAGGAAGCTTTCATTCAGTAAATCTGGATTGTTTATTGTAATGGAACCTGTTTTTGCCTTTGAATGTTAAGTTTTATACTTGAATTTTTTTGGCAATGTTGAG
>NW_006801788.1:0-1984 GCF_000485575.1 Poecilia formosa
TTTCACATTTTATAGTATCATGTAGCGTGGGGCGCTGGTCTTGGTCTTGACTCGGTCTCGACTTCCCTCGGTCTTGGTCTTGACTTGGTCTCGGACCCTAAAAGTCTTGGTCTTGTCTCGGTCTCGATACACTCTGGTCTTGGTCTTGTCTTGGTCTCGGGTTAGGTGGTCTTGAACACAACACTGCAGTAAATACATAAATACTTCCTTCTTTAAAAGGTTTGTTAGGGTTTTCTGTAGGTTTCATTTTGAAAAGTTGATATATTTTATGAATAATTGTTCAGTGGTCATTTAATGTCTTGTTAATGGCACCAGACCTGCAGCCTTGGGGGCCAACAGGGCACCAAAGAAGTTATACTAAATAAATGTCTTGTGTTAATACTGAGTGGTGGATCACTTTTTATCCATGATCCGGTGTTGCCACGTTGGGAAAGGCCATATTAATCTGGATAACTGGATTCTGAGATGCGCCGGTAGATTTTAGGGAAGTTTGAAAAAAATATTATACCTGCCCTAATGAAAAATTATTCTAATCTCAACTGGCTCCCCTGTGTCTGCCTCTGGCAGGCCAAATCTCCTTGAGGAAATGTAAACAAGCTCCTCTCCCAACTGATATCCATGGAATCACATGGCTGGACTCAAGGACTTGCTTTGACTAGAACATCTCATCAAGCACAAACTGAGCAAGCTGTTCGAAGTCATGGACAAATTTTGCACGCACTCCTCATACTTACAGATACACTCCTTTACGTCTACATCCTCCCTCTGTGTTATTTTCAGACCCTGTTAGCTTATTTTGTTAGAAACTGTGGAGTACTGCCTATTTAACCCAGAAAAGGATTATTATTATTTTTGTTATTATTAATATCAGAAATTGTGGAGTCTGCACTATTTACATCAATATTATACAGCCCAGAAATGGAATCAGAATTAGAATAACTACAAACTTAGAATCCAGAAACCCTCGACAGGAACAGACACTACTTAAGTTTTATATTACTTTTAACCCAGAAAAGGACTTAATTTAGAGCAATACTACATCAACATCATTTAGAAACTGTGAAGTACTCAGTTTTAACCAGAAAAGGAATTAATTAGTCACTCTTTAGCTTATCTTATCAGAAACTGTATTTAGTATTTAGGTGCAGAGACCAGAAGCCCAGAGGAAACTTCTGGATCAACATTGTTTTCCAGACTCCTGTTCTCCCAACCCAGAAATGAAATTAGACCAGAGGAAACTTAGCAACCCTGAACAGGAGCTCCTAGCTTACGTACTTTAGATCAATATTAGATTGACTTTCTTCTTTTGCTCTTTCCTTTGGTTTATTTTGTTTGCATTTCCTTTTAATTCATGTAAAGCACTTTGAATTGCCTTGTAGCTAAAAATGTGCTATATGAATAAAATTACCTTACCTTACCTTTTAACCTTCACAATTTTACTTTAACAATGAATTAAAGTTTATAGTGCTGTACTTTTAGCTGCTGTATAGGATCACACTTTCCATCTGCCAGGGATCTGCAATCTGGATCTCTGGAGACAAAAGAGGCTCTTAGGCTCACTTAATATATCAAATGATGAAATATTGCTCTGTTTTCCCCCCATTCGTTTTCAAATGTTGCCATGGAAAAACACTGACTACCTTGGCCCTCGTGGTAAATCTGGTCTAGAACCAGCCTCCAAACCTAACTCCTTATTTCTATAAATATTTTTGTAATACTCTTTACAGTACCAGAATATTCACATAACCTTTATAGTTTTGGCTGTCTGAGGACACGTTTTGACTATTAAATTAGGTGTTATTATCAGTTACTCAGTACTTCAGTAGTTTACCAAATACTTTTTACACTTGCTCAAGTAAACGTGTTTTTAAGGTATACTACTCTGATTGGAGTACAGTTATATTATGTCTAACCCATAGACATAATATAAGCATAGACGCCTCATGGACCGCTCCGGCGCAGGAAATACGGCGGCCATCTTGGA
>NW_006801788.1:2960-3929 GCF_000485575.1 Poecilia formosa
TTACAGTAACAAAAAAGTGTGTTGTGATCGATTAAATCCGCTGATACGTCATTGTGCCTGTTAAACACATAACGCTGACTGGAGTGGAGGACCGCTCCAAGATGGCCGCCCTAAATCTCGTCAGCGACAATAGGCGAGAGCGGTCCATGAGGCGTCTATCCTTATATTATGTCTATGCTCTAACCAACTTTGCATGAATGGTTGCCCTATGGACCACATTTTAAAAACAAAAACCACCGCCACAAAATAATGTCTATCACTGCAGTGGACGTCCCACAACATGAGAGCAGAGCGACGCGCCGTGTTGATTTATGAAAGGTGGCAACCCTATTTAATCTGTCGCCCAGCTTTTCTCCCCTTTTTTGCGCTTCATATCATCAGTAAAACGTGAAGGTGTTTCGTACCTATGCGGTGCAAGATGATCTTCGGTGTCCGGGTGAAATCCAGCAGTCTGCGCTGATCCTCCATCTTTTCCTCCATCTTGACGTTGATTTCTTCCGACTCTGTGAATGTTTCTTCAGCAGGAGTTAACAGTTCGTTGATAAACTCTCTCTGAGGCGGAACTGAAGACGTTTTACAGCAAATACTCACATATTTACCTAAAACTAGCGATGTGCTTTCTGTGCCAAAGCTTCGGGGTGTGTGTCGAGGAAACCAGGAGGATATTTAGGTTTTTGTTCATGGAGCAGGATGTGACGTTTGAAGCCACGTCAGCAATCCGTACCACGTGACTGAGTCAGAACCTGTACCGCTTTTCTACCGGCTCGTTTCGGCTCAGCTCGGCTCACTTTCGGAGCTTTTCCACCTACTATTTTTCCGGTCTGGCCCCGCTGTTTGGGTCCTGCTTCGGAACCGACCCTGGTTTGCTGGATGACGCAAGCTTCGCTCCTGTTCACTGATTGGCCGAGGGCGTGGGCAGACGAGCAGGTGAGCTAAGGATGACTGTATTAAACTGCTATAAAACTTGTA
>NW_006801789.1:0-1659 GCF_000485575.1 Poecilia formosa
CTCTAACACAGAGTGACCTGTGCACTGGAAGCAGGCTATGTGGAAATAAATTGCGAAAGTGCTAAAACGGAAGTCCGTGGCATATACCCTATTCTTAAATCGTGCTGTGTGAACCAGACAAAACTTACAAGCACTACTCCTCTAGTCTCGATCACTGCCCTAAAGCTCTCTAACTCTGGTTGCTATGGTAACATTTAGTATCCCTTCAACATAATATAGATGCGCAACATAAACGGCCCGAAACATTTTACTTTTGTGAACATTTTAACTCATGATAACTAATGGGAGCGCTGCGCTTGTTTCTCTGCAACGAGACGGTCCCATCTGGGAGTGATGGGAGACAATAACACCCGAAGTGGTGCTTATATGCACAGGGTGTGTGGTCTCTACCTGGCGAAGCAGTTGGAAGCTTCATTGCCTCATTAGTGAGCCGGTCGCCGGCAGAGCAGTCTTGTAATGTGGGAATCAGCTACCGGTCCAGAATAAAGCCATTCTCCTGTCTCTTCTCTGGGCCTTTTCCCCTTCGCAAAGAAACCTTCCAAAGACGCCTGATCTGTTTCTTACTCATTTTGCTGCTTGTGGGCTCATTGTTGGCGTTCAAGTTGTTACCCAGAGAATCCGGTTAAAGGATTTTCAAAATAAAAGATCCTTCAGACTCAAATACATAAAACCGAAAATATGTATTTATGTCTTGCGCGGCCCGGTACCAATTGGTCCACGGACTGGTACCGGTTCACGGCCCGGAGGTTGGGGACCACTGTTCTCAGTTAGAGAACTGACCTCTATGCATGAACATTTGCTCTATGGATCACTTTTTAACAACAAAAACCACCAGAAAAGACATCCCACCACACAGACCTTTGGATGGGAAGGGGCTCAAAGTTAAAAAGGGGCTCACTGAACAAGATCTTAAAACATCGTACACACCAATACCCATATTAAGAATTTATATTAAGAACCCATATTTGTCATGATTTGTCCGGTGACAGTGGTGAGGCAGAAACGCTTAGGACCCAGGTTGCAGTGATGAAGGATATTTAATGATGAAAAAAGGTTTCAAAACCGTCCAAAACACTGGCAGCACAGCTGCCAGTGGAGGCTATGGCTCACACTGGTAGCAACAGGTTAAACGAATGGACAGGAACATGCAACTTGCGCTACGACACTACAAACGAACAGCGACACAAGACAAGAACCCAACAAGAGACAAAAACAGGTGGACTTACATACACAGGAGGTAATTACTGGGAACGCAACACACCTGGGAAACAATCATGAGACTCAGACAGAACCTAAGGTAAAACACACAGAAAAACTCAAATCAACACAGAGAAAACCAAATCCTTACAATATTTTCCCCAACAGGTGTAATGTTGCTGTTTCCGCTACTGACAGTCATGCTGGGTTTTAGTTTTTGAGCCCACATGCAGAAACTCACAGAGAGGCAGAATGAAAATTTAGATGTTTGACAAAGATAAAAAGCTCAAAACATCCACAGTCGGGAAGCTGCAGTGGGAGGACTGGCACAGCTGCACACAGGGGAGAGTGGAGGTGAGTTTAATGACCGTAGGAAATCAGGCAACTTGTATGGGTTCGAAGCTTACTTGTGATAAAGAGTTCTGGTCAGGGGAAGGTTCCGGTACCAGGTTGCGGCTAGGC
>NW_006801789.1:2434-3726 GCF_000485575.1 Poecilia formosa
TAAAGATCAAAAAAGCTAAATTTTTTGATCTTTGATGGGTTTGTTTTATGTTGGCACCTAAGGTTTTGTAAGGTTGAGAGATATCAAGGCAAAGAATACTGTATTACTGTCAGTAGCTGCTGGTAGAGCCATTCAGGGGCCCTCCAGACATTCAGACGCCATAAATGGTTGAATTGTAACAACCATGGTTTAGACCATAGAGCTAAACCTGTAGCATTCATTTACTGAGAATGACAATGTTGTACATTTAGAATTTAATTAGGACCTTTACTTTGTAAAAGTTTAAAGAATCATCTTGATAGCTTGATTGTTGTGTTACCTTGGCTACAATATGGTGTAACCCTTGTGTTTGAGTTGGGTTTGTTCACAAATACATCAGTGCAAATAATAATCAATAATCAGTGATTGATTTTAAATTCAGTCAATTAACCTGAGCCCCCTCTCACAGAATTCACTAAATCTATATTTAAGCACTGTTAGTGATGCTGAGGTTCTTAGGAGGATGCCAGGGAGCCTAAATCATGATTCTGTTTAAGGCCCCATATTACCTTGGGCCGGCCCTGCATGAACAGCTGCTGCGATGCGCATCTTTGAATCTACCTGGAATACCCCGGTACTCCCTATGTCAGTCCGCCGATGCTTTGGGGACATTTTGATTTCTTTAATTGTGGCATGTTTGACTTTAGCTGCGGTTCAAATTATTGGTACAGTATTTTCGCTGACGGTTGTGATATTTTGTGAACTCCAAATGCCATGAGCCGAATATTCTTTTAACAGTAACTGCAATAACTTCTATTCACAGCCACTCACCTCCAGCCCAGATCCCGTCAGCAGCGTGTTGCTTTAACCCGCCTAGTAATGCAGAGAGCGAACAGTGAGCAGGTGGTACCGGGGCTTTTAGGTGCGTTGCAGTGACAGTCGCTGTACTGTTTCTTTACATCAGGGTGTCTGATATAAACACAGACATTCTTTATATCTGTCGGTGGGACCGACAAAGGCTACCTGTAGGGAACTGGGTCCAGCACTGGGACAGCCTGATAAAATTAAATTTCGAAGTTTTCTCTGCAACCGAACAATTTCTGTGATGGCGTTTTTTTCCCCCGCTATTGCGAGGACAATTATGAAAATATAAATAGAAACAGTTTTTCACTTCAACATCAGACTTACTTTTTTATTCACAAACAAGTGTATGTTGAAATTTTTTTTAAATAATTTGATAGTTAGAGGGCGCAGATCCTATCAGGATAGCACCTGGGCTGCTGAAGTGGAGTCGGTGGAAAAGGTGCATATGT
>NW_006801790.1:0-1788 GCF_000485575.1 Poecilia formosa
CACGTTATAACGTGATAGCGCTCGAAATTTTTTTTTTCCTGCGTGATAGCAATGCGCTTCCGTACATTCTATTTCCCCGCAAAACTTAGGAAAAAATAAATGCAAATGAGGAGAGGTACGTCACCAGGCTACACCTTCCCCAATTGGTTGGTTAGGGTCACCTGTACTTTGCTTCAAGAAAGATGGCGACCTACTACCGGGTTATCAATAAGCTGAAGCTCATTAACTTCATTAGAAAATAGTGTTATTACTCCTGACTTTATTTTTGGTGTTGCCGCTCAGACAGAACGTGTTTCAGCTGGCGGTTCTCATGGACTCAGAGCTTCACCGTTGGGGGTTTTATAGTTTGGACGAAGCAGCCGCGGAAGTTGGCTTACGATTGAAGATTCGAGACGCCTTCGTAGCTACCAGCTGTGTCCAACTATAAGGAGCAGACTTTATTGTACATCGTAAGTGAACTGCAATATCCAGAGGCAGCTCTATGGAGCATCGAGCTGAGAGAGTGAGAGTGCCAAGCCTTGGAGATCTGCATCCGAGGCCATCTTTCAGACATGCACCACTGCTGTCCGTCCAGGATCTAACGGTTGCCCAGACGTTGCACGGGGTAAGCTAACGCTGATGTTTGTTGTCCAACTACAGTCATATTTAATCAATAGGTGCTCAATTATGATGGCGGAAGGTTTTGAGTTGATCTCGGCAGTAGGTGACAAACTAAACGCCACCAGGATGTTGAGACCAGCACGTCCTCTGATCCAATACATCTTATTAAGGATAAAATCAACAAAACATGTTCAAATTAATGGCCCAACAAAATTAATAATCTCAGTAATTATTGTTTAAACAAGGTGTTGCGCCTTTCTGTGCATTTCGGTACCATTACAAAAGTAAAAAGGGACTCAAAGACCCTGATGAGCAGAGCAGAAATTTAAATTGGCTAATCAGCCACAGCTGTGTTCATGATTGGAGATGCTTGTTAACCGATAAATAAATTTGAAGCCTGAAAACCTAAAATCTTAACGGACTGAATCCGTTGTGTTTTTAGCTAATCTCTGCTGGGTTTGTGGGGCGCAGGCGGTTGCCACGGCAACAGGTTGATTAAACGACAGTAAAAAGGTAGGAGAGGTTTTAGACCCGAGTGAAGTTTGCCCCCCCACCTTCTTCAAATCAAACAAAATCGGTGTCAAACATTAGTGCTATGTTTGTGCTGGTTTGTGCTGCAAAAATTTTCGTTTGTGCCGCTATCATTTTAAAGATATAAAGAAAGTTGGATTTCATAAAAGTGGGGGGGCTGGTTGACCTTTTAACCTTTACACTTTCATTACTATCTTCAAAGCCAAAGAAGCACAAACAAAAAATTTTTGCTGCACAAATCAACACAAACATAGCCGAGTTGATTGACACCCATTTTGTCTGATTTGAAGAAGGTGGGGGGGTTGGTTGACCTTGGATGACCTCTGGAAACATTTCTTTATATCTTTAAAATGATCGCGGCACAAACGAAAATTTTTGCTGCACAAAGCAGCACAAATGTAGCACAAACGTTTGACACCAATTTTGTCTAATTTGAAGAAGGTGGGGGGGCCAACCTCACTCAGGTGAGTCATTGCTGTTATTTTACATTTGTAAACAGACAACCATTATGGAGATGATTTTATTTTTTTATTTATTTCCTTTATTTAACCAGGTAAACCCCGTTGAGATCCAGATCTCATTTTCAAGAGGGACCTGGGCAGAAGTCTACAATACACAGCAACCTGATTGCATAAGCAATACTGAAGAATGACTGCT
>NW_006801790.1:2788-3944 GCF_000485575.1 Poecilia formosa
TAAGAAAATAAATTTAAAATATGCTAGTTGTAAAAACTTAACCATATGTTTGTTGTGTTCTGTGTAGTTATTTCTGAGGTTTTCTGTCCCTGTCCTGTCTTCCCTGTTGATTGCTTCCCAGGTGTGTCTCACTCCCTGATTACCCTCCTTGTGTATTTAAGTCCACCTGTTGTCTTTGTCTCTTGTCTGATCCTCGTCGTACGTCTAGTCTTGTCAATGATAGTTCGTCTGCCGTCACAGTTGAACTGTTAAGTCCTGTGTTGGCATCAGCTCTTGTGTGCAGTCTTCTCCTGATCAGTCGCTACCAGTGTTAGTTTTATCTCTGCTCACTGTGCTGCTTGTTTTCTTGGACTGTTGAGTTGCTTTCATTAAATTCATCCTTCATCTTTCAACCTGGGTTCTCTGCGTTCATTCTCACCACCATACACCGCTACATCATGACAATGTTCAATATTAGATAAAATTAATAGTGTTTTAAATAAGAAAATTCACTCCAAATTATATCCATGGTTTAATTAGTGTAATCTCTTATGTAGGATAGTTCTATTGAAATATATTACACTAAGTTGAATTAAAATAACTTAGCTTGTAGTTCTCTATCATTTAGAACACAGCTAGTTTCTCTGTGGACTGAGCAGACATTCACAGGGGGTCGTGACTCTGTGTGTGAGTTTAACCTTTTGACCACTTTCATAAGATTTAACAGCTGGTGTAAAACAATCTGGTCCTGCCAACAGAGTAGAGTTTCCTCTGGGACAGGGTCATAAAAACATCTGTCTTCGTTCAAAAGAAAATAACACTTCTTTGATCTTAAAAACAGGTTTTTACTGGAACATAGTCAACTAGATTTAAATGAACTTAGCTAAGGACACTCCCCTAATTTGAATACAGCAGAGAAGGGAAACATGCCCTCCCTTAAAAGTATAGGACCCAGAACCTTAACTTCAGATCGCTCCGGGGTTACCTGTGATGCTGTCTCCGGGGAATGGTGCGTCGGTGAAATGGTTCCCCGTAAGTTTGTCTTGGTGTGTGGATGTCTGTGGAGTGAGGTAAATATTGAATTGGATGCTGGTCTGTGATTTTATTGAGTTTTGTCAGTTTCATTAGTTGTTTGTCTAATAAATGTTGCTTGGACTTGGGAAAAACGTCTGTCTTT
>NW_006801791.1:0-1430 GCF_000485575.1 Poecilia formosa
AAAAAGTGTGTTATGATCAATTAAATGCGCTGATACGTCATTGTGCTGCTAAACACGTAACGCTGAGTGGAGTGGTGTACCGCTCCAAGATGGCCGCCCTAAATCTCGTCAGCGACAATAGGCGAGAGCGGTCCATGAGGGTCTATCCTTATATTGTGTGTATGGTGGTCCGTCCCGCCACTTCCTGTTTGCTGCAGCGAGGTCCTTCTCAGTTCAACAGCCAAACATTTATGCTAGTGTCTTTGTGTTTGTGTGAAACTGAGTTTTAACTTTAAATGAGTTGATTCTCATGGTGGCTCTGTATATTTCTGAGGTATTTTGGCTTCAAAACGAAGAGTTTGATAACGTTTGATAATTAAAACTTCTAAATGTTTGACATTGTCTAGCAAAATGTTTTTACATTTTATAGTGCAAACCACAGGGTGAAAATAGCAAAAGAAATTATTTTATCATTATGTATTTTTCCAAGATGACAGGTGAGACTGACATCACTGACACAGATGCACTGTTGCTCACTGTCCTGCTAATAAGAACAAATTTGATGTAATTAATCTATTGTTAATTCTAGTTAAATGTCATATTCATAAATGCAAATTTTCTAACAAGAAGCCTCTATTTAACCTGTTTTTATCTGAATTACTGCTGTAATTATTCAGACCTCTTCAGTCCCTCAGCAGTAAAAACGTGAAGCATGAAATGTTTTACCTGAAACGCTCCGATCTGCCTGAGTTTTCTGCTTTTATTCCTTGTAACTCCTGGCAGTTTTTCGTTTTCCCCTATTCTATATATATTGTATTAACATTTTGATGCAATAAAAAATAAATAAATAAACAACAGGTTCACTCGTCGCCATGAAGACCCAGTGGAACCAGTCCGAGGCTGACTGGAGAGATCAGCTGTGAGGAAGACTCAGCGGCGCCGTATCCACCTTATTCCGAGCCCCCATGAGGCTTTACGTAATTTATGCGAGCGACTTCCACCGCAACCCAGAACCGCCATTTGTTTATGTGACCCCCACAAAGTGTGGTCACATTGAATTAAATTGTGATTTCAGTTTAGGATTTGACCTTGTTTTGAAATTTTGGAGCAATGTCACGCAATAACACAAATCCATCGCTAGATGGCAGAAGCGAGCCCTTATGGGACTGACGGTGCAACATTTCGGTGTCGAGGAAGCTCCCCTCCATTCAGATGAGAGCTACCAGCACAGCAACACCGTCTTCTGTGGCTCACTCGTTTTTTCTGTTCAAGTTTAGAGTTTTTAGTCAAATTCTTTTTGTTTCCTTAACTGTCGGTAGGCGATGAAAACTACCGCTTACCACAGAAACTCTGCCTTTTTGATTTGGGAGCACATTCAAAACACACCTGTTGGTGTAACATAGTTAAAATGGTTCAGGTTAAATCCTGCTGAAATGCACCATCTGCTGGTA
>NW_006801791.1:2430-3936 GCF_000485575.1 Poecilia formosa
GTTCTGGTCCAGTGGGAGATTCTCCGTATTACGGTCTGGAGCGCAGCAGCTGCGGTCAGCAACAGAGAACCTCAAGGTTCTGGTTCTGATGGACTAAATGAACCCAGATAGTTTATTTTGTCTTATAGAAAAAGTATTGCTGCCCCAAACATAATGATAGAGACTCAGATCATGAACTTTATTATTTTTTAAATTCAAACGAAAAATAAAATTCACATCACACCGAGCTAATATTATGTAGTTCTGGTGTTTTACACCGTCAGCGCTAACAGCAGCTCAGACTCTGAGCAGCTTCTCTGCTTTCTCTTTATTCCTGTCAGCTCTTCAGAGAAACGAGCTGCTAGCAGCGATGCTAATTCACGGTCATTACGTTACAAAATGTACCGATCTTGTTCCTGTCGCTCCCCTGATTAAACTCACAATTACGATCCTCTGCACTGAGCAGCTCTCTGACAGCAGACGGTGTGTCTGTGAACAAGTTTTACTAAATATTGTATTATAACCGAAAACAGAGATGTAACTTCTATCATGAATATAGATTAGCAAAAAATCCTACAAATTAGTGAAATACTGCTACTTCCGGTGAGCTCCGGAAGTAAGACCCATAATCGTTTCCTCTGTAAGGCCCCCAGGAATAAGGTGGGGGGGGGAAGTTATGACAATTCTCAGGGCCCTGACCGACAAAGGGCCCTCCACAATTTATTTATTTAAGTATTTTTTGTTCACAGAAATAAAAATAAAAAGAATCGGGGTCCTGTCAATTACAAAATTAATCATATTGTATTTTCAAAGATTGTTTTTAGCAGTAAAAATTGAATGTTCCCACTCCCAGACCAAAAAACACACATCCATATTTGCCCTGAACCCCCCCATCTGCATGAAATGGTTCGCTCCTGCTTGACAGTGACGCTGTTCAGCTGCAGACAGTGGAAGACACGAACGACTGTGGCAGTTACTATGCTGCTAAGAAAAATTATAAAGTCATGTTTTCAGAAAAATAGAGATATTAGAGAGAAAAAGACAAGAGTGTTAATTTATAACCCATTTTTTCTCCGAGAGAGGTGAGTAGACTGTGTGAGATTATCAACCATTTAGCATAGTTAGCATAGCTACAGACTACTGTTTGCCTCCATTTCACTAGCATTTGATGTTCATTTTTATTTTTCTCTTATTTTGCTTGTTTTTACCTTTTTGCTTTGGACCTTTTTTGTGTCTGGAATATAGATATGATTGATTGAATATAGATTAGCAAAAAATCCTACAAATTAGTGAAATACTGCTATTGATTGATTGATTGAATTAAGGAAAGAAATTACCAACATCTTAATATATTTAACTTATACCTTGTCCCTTTTACCACTTAACAACAGATGAGTTGGTCAGCAGCAGCTCTAACCCACGTCCCTCCTGAACCAGTCAGAGGCAGTAGAGTTTTAGTGCTGTCAATGACAATCTTGTGTTGTTGCTCATCCCTAAGCCCTAGGTGAACTAGCCTGTTGTAAATGC
>NW_006801792.1:0-1102 GCF_000485575.1 Poecilia formosa
AGTGGTTTTAGAGGGAGGGACTCCCACCTCTCTTTCCTCACACTGATCAATGCTGCGGATTTCACATCAGCTCACACACACTTTCTAGCTTCACCTGCAGAGGAAACACACATCATTCATCTGCACATCAACTCTGATCATCCTTTACATCATTAGTGCTGGAAAAAGATCAGCTGCTCCTCCTCTGATTGGCTCTTCTTCTCTGCTTCATATCAGTGTCAGGTGAATGCAGTCAGACAGCAGAGAGGCAGAGGAAGCTGCAATTGCAATGAATCAATATTTATGATGAATTTTATTAAGTGGAGTTACTTATTAAAACTTATTTTTTTATAGCCTTAAGTTTTTGTAAAGGTGTAGCAGAGATTTGATCTGTGGCTCTGAACCAAAATCATCTAAACAACATTTAAATCTTAATTTGACTTTTTGGGTCTCAACAGTTTGAGAAAAACACATTTGATCTGCGTTGCTACTTACTAGCCATTTTTGGTCCTGCAGCTTGAACACAATAACTTTTAAACCACATTTTATGTTTTATTTAACTTTAACTTTGCCGACCCCCAAAAATTATTCTCAAGAAATGTTCCTGTTTCTGGTTCCCCAATAATGAGATGGGACCTTCGCCCTGGAGGGGAACGTCTGTCATTTAACTTTTGGTGTCAAGAAAATGCCGTCATAATCTAATCTTACCTTTAAGTTTTGAAATGATGATAATGACAGAATATTAATTGTATTTTATTTTCTTTTTGTTAAAATAATTTTAAACAAACTGAACCAACGATCTGCATTATGTCACCAGATTAAACTGATAAATATGCAACTTTTTCCTGCAGTGAAACAAAAAACTAAAGTTCACTGACTGTGGTCCCACTAACAGTTTGGATAGAAATAATAAAATTCAATGTTCGCACCTAAATTATAAGCTGTTTATCTGCAGTATCCAAATGAATATCTCAACTTCCTGCTCTGCATCAGCTGCACATAATCATAATCTCAGGGTTTTGAAGTTGATCTGAATGATAAATCTCCACTCTCTGCTACACTGGAACTACAATCGCCTCTTCCACCAAATACTTTAATGCTAAATGTAAATAACATTTCTCCA
>NW_006801792.1:1869-3700 GCF_000485575.1 Poecilia formosa
ATGCATTGCATGGCAGGCACCTATTGTTCTACACCCAATAGAATGTCTCTTTATTATTGGGGCCTGCCAGCAATGCATAGGGAGAGCAGTGACTGACCTGCAAAGCAGGTCAGACACTGCCTCCATGCATTGCATGGCAGGCACCTATTGTTCTACACCCAATAGAATGTCTCTTTATTATTGGGGCCTGCCAGCAATGCATAGGGAGAGCAGTGACTGACCTGCAAAGCAGGCCATGCAATGCCTCCATGCATTGCATGGCAGGCACCTATTGTTCTACACCCAATAGAATGTCTCTTTATTGGGGCCTGCCATAAGCTTGCATGGCTTCGCAGGTCAGTCACTTCGCAGGTCAGTCAGTGACTGACCTGCGGGTCAGTCACTGCCTTCATGCATTGCATGGCAGGCACCTATTGTTCTACACCCAATAGAAGGATCTCTTTATTATTGGGGCCTGCCAGCAATGCATAGGGAGAGCAGTGACTGACCTGCAAAGCAGGTCAGACACTGCCTCCATGCATTGCATGGCAGGCACCTATTGTTCTACACCCAATAGAATGTCTCTTTATTCTATATTATTTATTATTCTTCCATCACAGTTAATGCGGCTCGTACCGCTGCGTGTACCCCCACAAAAGTGGTATCAAATCGTGCGGCTCGATGCCGAGAAGTGAGCTATTACTTTTATTGGGATTCTGAGATAAAATGACGACAAAATTTAAAAAAAAACTAAAAAACTTTAATTTGAGGAACTCACAGCATCACTAAGATTTCTCTCTGAAACACACACACAGGACAGTGGAGGTCTGACTCCAAAACTCTCTTTAACTCCCCCTCACAGGCACAAATAGAGGCCTATTGATCTCAAAGTTGGTCATGACATAGATACACATGTCTGCTCTCGTAAAATGTTTTCAAAATTTTCCTAGGGCTTATGGTTTTTTGTCAGAGTCCTGGAGACCGATGCTGGGTGTCTCACAAGTATAGATAACTGACTATCTGACGAGAGAGCCAGCACAGGTGCAGATCATTAATTACCATAGCAATGGGTCCTAGACAGAGGCAGTGAGTATTCCCACAGCGCTGAATCAGATCTCACAATGCATTGTGGGAAGAATACATATTTCCTGTGACTATTCATGTTTTGCTTACATAAAATTATTACTTGTCTGAATTTTTGAGTGTAAATTAAAATCTTTACTATGAAAATTGAAATTGTTTTTAGAAATTAACTATTAACAACTTTCTTTATGTTTTTTATTTTGGACCATGAGTGAGATCAACATGTGCGAAGCTTATAGTCGTCGGTCTCGGATTGAATTTCACTGACTTTGGGTTTATGCCCTGCTTTTCAATGGTTATTCATATTGTCATAATATACCTGACAATATTTAGAGTTACTGTGTTGTAGTGGTGAGATACTTATGTCAGACCTGCATATATCTATTTGTCATGTAAAATATGAAAAGCTCGGTTTAAAGTGATGGGCACAGTTGGCAGGCCCCTTAAAATTTCTGCGGAATTTTCTAGTTGGGTCCTGCCCATAGCAATGCATAAGGAGAGCATGCATTGCATGGCAGGCACCTATTGCTCTTCACCTAATAGAATGTCTCTTTATTATAGATTATTTATTTTTCTTCCATCACCGTTAATGCGGCTCGTACTGCTGCGTGTACCCCCACAAAAGTGGTATCAAATCGTGCGGCTCGATGCCGAGAAGGGAGCTATTACTTTTAGTGGGATTCTGAGATAAAATGACGACATAAATTGAGAAAAACGAAAAAACGTGAGTCAGAGGAACTCACAGCATCACTAAGATTTCTCTCTGAAA
>NW_006801793.1:0-1463 GCF_000485575.1 Poecilia formosa
ATTAAACAAGGTGTTGCGCCTTTCTGTGCATTTCGGTACCATTACATAAGGAAAAAGGGACTCAAAGACCCTGATGAGCAGAGCATAAGTTTAAATGGGCTAATCAGCCACCGCTGTGTTCAGAGGAGAGGCTTTTTAAGGAGAAATAAATATGAAGCCTGAAAACCTAAAATCTTAACGGACTGAATCCGTTGTTTTTAGCTAATCTCTGCTGGGTTTGTGGGACTCAGGCGGTTGCCACGGCAACAGGTTGATTATACAGTTAAAAAGGCAGGAGAGGTTTAGAGTCATTGCTGTTATTTTACTTTTGTAAACAGACAACGGACGGACAGCAGCGGTGCATGTCTGAAAGATGGCCTCCGAAGCAGATCTCCAAGGCTTGGCACTCTCACTCTCTCAGCTCGATGCTCCATAGAGCTGCCTCTGGATATTGTACTTCACTTACGATGTACAGTAAAGTCTGCTCCTTATAGTTGGATCACAGCTGGCAGCTACGAAGGCGTCCCCAACCTTCAATCGTAAGCCAACTTCAGCGGCCGCTACGTCCAAACTATAAAAACCCCCCCCGACGGTGAAGCTCTGAGTCCATGAGAGCCGCCAGCTGAAACACGTTCTGTCTGAGCGGCAACACCAAAAATAAAGTCAGGAGTAATAACACTATTTTCTAATGAAGTTAATGAGCTTCAGCTTATTGATAACCCGGTAGTAGGTCGCCATCTTTCTTGAATCAAAGTACGGTGTGACGCTAACCAACCAATTGGAGAAGGTGTAGCCTGATGACGTGCCTCTCCTCATTTGCATTTATTTTTTCCTAAGTTTTGCGGGGAAATAGAATGTGATAAGAAAATAAGGAAATACTAAATGAATAAGGGAAATTGGAAAATGGGAAAATAAAAAAATTTTCAAACAAATGTTAAATGAAAAATAGACAAAAGAAAATGGGTAAATAAAAAAAGGGATATATGAGAAATTGATTAATGAAAGTGGGAAATAGCAAATCGGGTTAATGGAAAAAGGAAATTGAAAAATGGTTAAATTAAAAAATAGATTAATGAAAAATGGGTAAATAGAGATTAATGAAAAATGGGTAAATGAAATAGATAAAAGAAAATGGGTAAATGAAAAAAGGGATATATGAGCAATTGATTAATGAAAGTGGGAAATAGAAAATCGGGTTAATGGAAAAAGGAAATTGAAAAATGGTTAAATTAAAAAATAGATTAATGAAAAATGGATAAATAGATAGAGATTAATGAAAAATGGGTAAATGAAAAAAGGGATATATGAGAAATTGATTAATGAAAGTGGGAAATAGCAAATCGGGTTAATGGAAAAAGGAAATTGAAAAATGGTTAAATTAAAAACTAGATTAATGAAAAATGGGTAAATAGATAAAGGGATAAATGAAAAATGGACAAATGAAAAATAGATAAGAGAAATTGAGAAATAGATAATCTGAAAAT
>NW_006801793.1:2350-3797 GCF_000485575.1 Poecilia formosa
TGTAAAGACTCGGAGGCAGGTCCCGTCTAAAATGTCTGTAAAGACTCGGAGGCAGGTCCCGTCTCAGATGTCTGTAAAGACTCGGAGGCAGGTCCCGTCTCAGATGTCTGTAAAGACTCGGAGGCAGGTCCCGTCTCAGATGTCTGTCCAGACTCGGAGGCAGGTCCCGTCTCAGAGGTCTGTCCAGACTCGGAGGCAGGTCCCGACTTGGAGACCGGCCCTGACTCCTCCGAATCAGTACTGATCTCTGAGCAGACGAAGCTTAGAGGCCTATCAAAGCGTGGACTAGGCACAACATTTAGTCCACTCTTAGTAGGTTCTTGCCTCTCTACTACATCCGAATCGTCTACACAACAGACAGCCTGTTTGATGCACCTCCATGCCTTTTGAAGAAAGTTTTGTTGAAAATGGATTTTCCTCGGTCTTGCTAGAGTTCTGCGAAAGGACTGTACAACCTTGTAAATAACTACAGGGTTGTCACTTTTTATCATTTTGAAGAGAAATTCCCTCACTACATCGTCATTGCCACAGAGAAGTTGAATGATATCGNCGCATCCAGTTTTGACGCTTCTGACAACGTGTCACTCCGTTGGTGAGAAAAAATCCTTTTAACACTGTTGGGCATGAGGACTCAAAGGTCTGTCCAGACTCGAAGCTAGGACCTGACTCTGAGGCAGGTCCCGCCTCAGAGGCAGGTCCCGCCTCAGAGGCAGGTCCCGCCTCAGAGGCAGGTCCCGCCTCAGAGATCTGTCCTCACTCTGAGGCAGGTCCCGTGTCGGGGACAGGTCCCGTGTCGGGGACAGGTCCAGACTCGCAGGCAGGCCCTGACTCGCAGGCAGGCGCCGTCACGCAGACAGGCGCCGTCTCGCAGTCAGGCGCCGTCTCGCAGACAGGCGCTGTCTCGCAGACAGGCGCTGTCACGCAGACAGGCGCTGTCACGCAGACAGGCGCTGTCACGCAGACAGGCGCCGTCACGCAGACAGGCGCCGTCACGCAGACAGGCGCCGTCACGCAGACAGGCGCCGTCTCGCAGACAGGTCCCGTCTCGCAGACAGGTCCCGTCTCGCAGACAGGCCCCGACTCACAAGCAGGCCCCGACTCACAAGCAGGCCCCGACTCCCAAGCAGGTCCTGACTCGGAGACAGGTCCCGACTCAGAGATCTCTCCAGACTCTGATGCAGGTCCTGTCTCGGAGGTAGGTCCTGACTCACAAGCAGGCCCTGACTGGGAGACAGGTCCTGACTCAGAGATCTCTCCAGACTCTGATGCAGGTCCTGTCTCGGAGGTAGGTCCTGACTCACAAGCAGGCCCTGACTGGGAGACAGGTCCTGACTCAGAGATCTCTCCAGACTCTGATGCAGGTCCTGTCTCGGAGGTAGGTCCTGACTCACAAGCAGGCCCTGACTGGGAGACAGGTCCTGACTCAGAGATCTCTCCAGACTCTGTT
>NW_006801794.1:0-879 GCF_000485575.1 Poecilia formosa
GTTTTGTTTTGTTTTGTTTTGTTTTTTTCAAAAAAAAAAATTGAAGGTGTTAGTATGGTGAGCTCTATAGTCTGCAAAATACGGTAATTGGTTTAAAAAGATTTTTTGAAAAAGAATTAATTATCTGCAAATAATGCCATCTTCGAGTGTCTGCTGTAGTAGTGACTAGCGGCGTAATGATGTAATTTTCTTACCACTAGATGGCAGTAGGTGCAAAGCATTTTACATTAAAACAAGAGAATTAGTGATGCATGAATGTTACAGGTAGCGGTGAGAGCATCGTATCTAGCTGTGACGACAGTGACGAAAAGACGGTGAAGCTCAACAGTAGTTGGAAAGAACATGGGTCCATTTCCCACAACATGTCTGTGTGAAGTGAGCTTCTCAAGCCTGGATACTATAAAAACTGAAACCAGAGAGAGACTGAGAGCTGTTGAGGAAGAGCTTTGTCTTTCTTCAATTTCTGCCAGGAAATCAGCTGTTTTCATCCAAACATTCACAGGTTTCACACTAGATGGGTAAAATATACAGATATTAACATTTTGTACATGCAAATCTTCATATTGTAACAGTGAAATCTTTCCCAAATATTATTGCTTCTTTCAGAATAAGAATTATTTTCTGTAATCTGGCTAAAATAATGCTTGTGGGTTAGTTTGTAAAACACTGAAGTTTTCTACAATTTCTTTAAATTTAACACCACAGTGTTGTGACTGTTCAGGTGTATTTTTGAAGTGGACATGTTACGTGCAATTTGAAATAAGAAATGTAAAATGTAAGAAAAATACATTTTTGTGTTTATTTGATTCCTATTCAAGACACTTTGATAAGAATGACTATATATGTAATATAGGCGACTACAGAGTATCTTTGTTTACA
>NW_006801794.1:1780-3808 GCF_000485575.1 Poecilia formosa
TTCTACATTCGTGACTGTTACAATTATTTAGGATATATGTTTATTCAGTTATGATAATGCCATGTATTTTCTACGGCAGTATAATGCTGTGAATATTACGGTCAGTAACTGCTGGTATTTTACCATTTTTTACCGTAAATTTACTGACTTTCTTTGCAGTTTCGACTTACGGTGGTTCCATGTAATTTCTACGGTAATGCAATGTTTTTGGATACCACTGTCAAAAACTGTTGGTTTTTTACCTTTTTTTACCGTAAATTTACTGACTTTTTTTACAGTGTAGTTCACACATCAAGATTTATATTCTTTGATCCTCCCCCTTTACTCCTTTTTCCATGAAGCTTAAGACTTCCTTAACCTCTGATGAAAGCAGTTTAGCACATTCCTAGCCTGTAAACAGTTTGGATTGGGGCGGAAGTTGCACCCATAATTCAGGCAATACCTTATTGGGGCTTATCTGTGTACATTTCCTGCTGAAGTGTAATGTCTGCCCTGTTTTACTCATCATGCGTCCCTACATCAGTGAGTGTATGGCTGTTGGCCAATGATTTATGTATTCAGTCGGTTTCTAAAATGGTGTGTTGTTTCTGTGTTCAGGTGCTTGTTTGACGGTCAGCTGACCAGTTCTGGTTCACATTTCTTGCCTCGCTCTCAGGATGACAAAGTACAGTTCCAGGTGGAGGCCTTCAGGTTCCACCTCGAACCTGAAGGCCTCCACTACGTCACCTTGTCACGTATAGTGACACGTGACGTGGTGAGTCATGTGTCACTATATTCTACAGTGTTTTTTGTTTCCCCTTTTTCTTTTTTTTTTGGCTTTAGTTCAACACATTGCTGCCTTATTGAGTCCTACAGTTCTACATAACATACAGTCTGGGGGCAATACCAGCATCTTCACCTATCAGTGCCACAAACAAAGACTGTTCATTTGCTGATGGGTAAGATGATGATTAGAAAGTTTCTTCCATCATAAAGTAAAGAAAATTCATTGAATACAAAGTTGTTGTTTTCTGACCAGGTGGAGGGAGTCCAGTGGCAACCATCACATCTGTTCTTGCTGTGACAAACTGTGGAAAAGTGGGTGGTTTTGATCTGACTGGAATGGGTAGGAACTTTTTGAAAGCAGATTAGCTTCAGGAATTAAAGGTCGTCTAGAAAACATGTCTTAATTGGTGGGGATTGGAATATGGTTAAAAAGATCCAGAGTAAAATGCATTGAGGAAAGAGGGAAAATAAGTGCATACTTCTGCAGGCCAGAAGAGAGGAAACAAGTTAAAAACAACACGAGTGCTGGCTCCGGTCAGACAACAACTTTAGAACCATAAGATATGCTCCAGCATCAGCATTGTGGAGAAATGCATGCATTTCTCCACAATGAGAACAAGCCACTGATGGATGTTTTCCCAGAACATTTCACAGCTGCTCTCAGTCTTCAGCAAGTTTTTATTTTTACCTTGAGTATTTCAGCAGTGCAGCCTATAAAGCTGATATTTTTTTTAAATCCAATAACTTTAATGTAAGTGCATGTCTTTAATATAGTGGTTTTGGACTTCTGGGTCAAGTCAAAGAATCCAGTAAATCTGGCAATGCTCAGATATTCGAGCTTTTCTTCTGCCTTGAATGGAGTATTAAAATTCTAATGCTCAGATATCTGAGCTTTTGTTGTTGTAAAAAAGTAAGACATCATATGTAATTTTACAGGGCTTCTCGTGAGACTGCAGCGCATGCCATGAAAAAAGGAATCCTTAAGTTTGATCTCAACAATTGTGACAAGCTCTTTTTTTTCTGGAAATGTTGTAGTAACTGTAAATATTACCTAGGATTCATCCTGCAGTTATCTGTACAGTTCTGCAACAAAGTCACTAATACACAAGTTGTAAATGTTTTGTAGACGTACCACTGGAGGAAGAAACAACTGTTGGACCAATTCTAGTGAAGGAGACTCCACTGACGAGACTAACATAAATATTGTATTTAATAAAAATTTCACTGATCTGAATACTTATTTATATATTTTAACTTGAACTG
>NW_006801795.1:0-968 GCF_000485575.1 Poecilia formosa
AATGCAAACTCTGCTGCCAGAAAAATCTTGTCTGACTGCGTCACCTGCAGAAGAAATAGAGGTAAGCTTCTGGAACAGAAAATGGCTGACCTGCCACAGGAAAGGATATTACCAGACAAAGCTCCATTCACAGATGTTGGTGTTGATTATTTTGGCCCCATTGATGTGAAGAAAGGCAGAAGTCTTCTTAAACGTTATGGAGTAGTATTTACTTGCCCAACTAGTCGTGCTATTCATTTGGAAGTGGCTTATACCCTCGACACTGATTCCTGCATTAATGCAATTAGAAGATTCATCTGCAGACGTGGTCCAGTCTCTTCCATTAGATCAGATAATGGCACAAATTTTGTGGGAGCCAATAGAGAGCTAAAAGAGACCGTTTTTTTGTGAGGCTGAAGCCATTTTGAATGATAGGCCCATCACTTTGGTCTCTGATGATCCAAATGATTTAGAAGCCCTCACACCAAATCACATCCTGATGTTAAAGAGCAAACCTGTTATGCCACCTGGACTGTTTCAAAAACAAGATCTGTACCTCAGACGCAGATGGAAGCAAGCACAGTATATGGCTGAACTCTTTTGGAAAAGGTGGATCTCTGAATATCTGCCTTTAATGCAAGAAAGACAAAAGTGGATGAGACAGAGAAGAAACATATCTCTTGGAGACATTGTCTTAATTGCAGATGCTACAGCACCCAGAGGATGTTGGCAGATGAGGAGAGTCCTGGCAGTCAAAGCTGATGCACAAGGCCTGATTCGTTTAGTACAACTTCAGACCAAAACCAGTGTGTTGGAGAGGCCAGTAACAAAGCTCTGTCTGCTTCTGGAGGCATCTGCAGACTAAAGACACTTCTATTCCTTCCATCCTTTTCTTTCTTGCTTCTCTTGCAGGTTCATCATTGGAAAAAAAAAAAAAATTAAGAATCAGAATAATTATTTAATGTCTTTGCATTAATAAATTATTATTG
>NW_006801795.1:1849-3787 GCF_000485575.1 Poecilia formosa
CACTACATAAACTAAACAGTCAACACTGACTAAGTAAGTCAGTGTTGACTTACTCATATAATTTGAAAAAATTATATTTTGTGTATATTTTATTCAAATTTTGTGCTTTATCCATAGGACCTGTTTTGTCCCTATTCTCAAGAATCACTGAGGTAAGTTTGTCACAAAAAGTTGTTTTAAGATGTTTTAGTCGAGAAAGTAATCCTCATAGCTTTATTGACGCACTTAGTTAATGCAGTTTCTTTGAAATATACTCTGGAGTTTTCGGAGCACCATAGCTCCGCTAACGGGGCCAGGCAGCTCCAGGCTCAGCGGGCGGGTGGAGTGTGTTTACCCCACTAACTACAGCCTGATCTCGGCAAGTCACCTTGTCATATTCTGCTGCTTGATATCTGATCGTAGCGTCTCAAAGTGTGGCATGAATATTTTAATGAGTTTGCATATATCCTGTTTGATACGTGTGTCAAAATATAATATTCCTCTCTGGAGAGTTCGATACTTCTGAAGATGTTAGTATCTTCTAAACATTGACACAGTGTTCTCTTCCATTACCAGTTATTCCCTTCCTCTGACTTTTTTCTAGTTTGTAAATTCATATTATTTGTGTGTGTGAAATATATTCTTCCCTCCGGTTTATGTGCAGTGTGAACTTTTTTTTAATATTTATTTTTTATTGTTTCATACAGACAGCTCTTGAGGAAGAGAGGCTTCAGCTCCAGGTTTGGATGCAGCTTCCCAGAATCTCTGTGATCCTCTTCCTACTCCTGACCTGACATCGTCTTCTTAACTGTCTCCTCATCTTATATATATATATAAATTATAGGAATATTTTTTCATGATTCCCCAAACACTGGCTGAATATCTGCTTATATACACAGCAAATTTGGAAGTGTTCAGTCAACGCCTACAGAGTTGAATTCAACATTTTGAAAGTGTCTATATCGGTGCACTCTGGATGGTGTGTTTTGTCAAAAGTTGACACTGAATGTGTTAATCTAACTTATAATGGTGTAAAGTATATATTAACATAGAAATCTGAGTTTTGAAATACTACTGGCAGGTTATGCTGTGGTGGCGCAGGGCTTAAGCACAACCCACATATGGAGGATCTAGTTTTCAATGTGGCTGTCGTGGGTTCGCTTCCCAGTCTTCCCCTTCTCTCATTACCCACTTTTGTTGTAAATTTACTACCAAATAAAAGCCACTAGAACAATTAAAATGTTTTTTCCCGGAAACTACTGGCCATCAATAATCCCCAAATTAATTTTAAAAGACATTAGATGCCACTTGAATCAACAAAGACACCAGCACCATTTGCAGTATATAATCTACTTTTATTTCAAAACATCAAACAGCACTGACAGCAATATACAACAAAGGTCATTCATTCATGGTACTTTGCACTGAAGGTGAAGTGTGCTTTGAAAGTTCAGTGGAAGTGGCCATGGAGGGTCTTGTGATCACTGATGGTGAAGTGTCTTTGGTGCTGCTCTTGTTTTTGCCAACATAAAGGAGGAAATATAGCAGAAACATTAGGATAATAAATAAATATTTTAAAAAGAAGTGTGAACAAAACTAATCAGACTCACCTGTGTGTGTCACCATCATATTCATTCAAATTACTCTGCCCACCCGGTTTACAAGATAAAGCATAAAAAAAGTCAGAAATAATTACTAAAGAAATTAGTCAGCTTATAGAAAATTTTTTGGACAGCATTAAGAGTCGTGCCAACCTCTCTGAAGAAATGTGTTGAAGTCATCATAACACGCTTCAGTCACCAACATGACACACTAAAAGAAAAAAGATGTTGGCAGTTTTTAGATGTGCCACAGGTACAAAACACCAGAGTCAAATGGCTCAATTGCCTCCTCATTGTGTAGATATGTTCTCCAGAGTCCTGCTAATCACCTAATTATTCTATTCAGGTGGTGCAGCAG
>NW_006801796.1:0-1074 GCF_000485575.1 Poecilia formosa
GATCAACTTTCCAGTTAATCCAGTTCAGATCAAAACTTCATGAAGCCTCTAAATGGAGCCCAGTTTGAATCGGATCTTTATTGATCCAAAGAGACAAACAATATCAGACACTAAATGACAGACATGAGAAAATAAACGGGAGGAAAATCTTGGAGGTCAGAGGTCATCATAATGATCCAGTCAGAGTCTCTTTAGACTCAAACTGCTGCAGCTTCAACCTCTGAGGATCAGCAGGACTCAGAGACCGTTCTCTACTTTACAGAGATCAGCACCTGCAGAGAGAAGAAGGAAGGAGAGATCAGATCAGTTAGTGTTTCCAGCCTCTCCAGCAGCAGTCAGTGACGCAGCACATCCAGTAGATGGTTTCCAGGCTGCAGTCAGACTGATCTCAGAGCTGTGACCAAGATGAACCTGATCAGTTGTTTCCTGTTGAACTGAGAGAACAAGCAGATCTGAGATCAGATCTGCTCCTGCCACAGTTTGATGAATGAGGACTGTTAGAATTATGTTTATTTTTCTGACATTTGTAATTTTATGTTACTAGTTGTTTTTCTATTTAGAGGTTTAGTGTTCAAATTTGTTGAAACTGTGGAGACACAATTAAATCTTTCTTAATCAAGCATGTTTTTTACAGGTCGTGACTTAGATCTTCCTGGGATACTCCTGAGCTGTAAACCTTCTGTGTTTCTGAATTCACATCCTACTGTGAAGATAGGATGTCGGGTTCAAGCCCCTCCATTCCTTTTCACACCCTTCTTGCTAATAATAGAGACAAACAAATTGAAGGTTTTCAGAACACATGGTGAGCGGCTTGGAGAAGCTGTTCACTGTGTCTTCTCCTTCTGCAGAAGTTTGGTTGAAAACTCATATACGTTGTCTGTGGTTCTTTCTTTTTTATGTAGGTTTGAGAAAATGCCTATCAAGGACCACTGTCTCTAGATAGGTTGGACGGCTGGACGCTGGAGTCCAGCTGGACGTCCTGGAGACATGGACACAGCAACAACACTCATCTTCACACCAACAGAAACACAGCAAGCTGCTGCTCCTCTGATTGGCTGATTGCTGTCTCTGTGT
>NW_006801796.1:1935-3765 GCF_000485575.1 Poecilia formosa
TGTTCCTGTCAGATTCAAGGAATTAACTTTTCTAGACTGGATTGAATGACCTTTGACCTGCTTGACATGAGGGGGATTTCTACACACTGGGGGTCCGAATGCTGTCCTGTTCTGACCTCAGGTCAGCAGGTCCAACTCAGTTACACAGAGGGACTAAATTAAACTCTGGATCCAGGAACAAACTCAGAAAATATTTATTAGAACAGAAGATATGAACTTTGATTTATGATCAATTATATATAATTATTCACAGAAATATTGATAATTATATAATAACATACACCAATGTTTCCAGTCTGCAGCCTTCAGCCTGTAGAAAACCACAGAGCTCCTTCAGTCCAGAACCTTCCAGGTTGGTGCTGCTCAGGTCCAGTTCTGTCAGATAGGTCAGGTTGGACTTCAGAGCTGAGAACAGAGACGTCCAGCTGGTCTCTGACAAACTGCAGCTCCTCAATCTGAATAAAGAATAAAAGATGAGCTGAAGCCAACAGGATGCAGTTAAAACTGAAATATGAACAAATAAATAATAAAATGTAGAAAATTAATTTCCCTGAATGTAAAAGAAACATGATGAACTGATTCTAACATCTGATCCAGTCAAACTGGTTTAAAGAGTCCAAACCAGCAGAACCAGAACATTTGATCAACAAAGAAACTCAAAGTTTTTGTAAAGTTTCTCAGGATCTTAAATTAAGTCGGATGTTTTTTCTCTCTCCATGTTTCCTTACAGGCTCTTTCCTTCAGTGGTTTGGAGGACGACTGACTTGTAATTTGGTCCATCAGTGGAATTGACACTAAAATGGAAACTCATCACCTGCTTCCATGTTGTTTTGCTTCCTGCCAACATAAAACTCCTGCATGAGCTGCAGCTCCATATGAGCAGGCAGTCGAGTCCCCAGAAAGCTTCCCTGTTTCTAGGAACTATTTCATCCAGAGTTGGTCGACTTTCTCTGTCAGACGGTGAACCTTCAGTCTGAGCATGTGCAGAACCTCTCCTAACACACCTGGTCCAGATTCTTGTGCTGCAGTCTTTGCTGGTTCTGATGTCTGGACCAGAGAACTCATGTCCAGAAGAACCTGCAGCCTGTTGAGCTCAGAGAAAAACTCAGTAGTCTGGATTTTTTCAGACGAAGCTGAAGTTGGTTTCTGATTGAAGCTTCAGATTCAGGAAATGGATAAAGGGCGATTCCACCTAATTATTCACTACAACCAGCATCTTTAATCTGCTCTAGTTAAACATTAAAACACCTGGACTGGATGATTATCAACTAATAGCAGAATATTTAAAACTAAGTGTGAGATTTGAGGAACTTCAATGAAGGGAGATGTTCATTTTCTCTGTTGTTGATCTGACCTTTGACCTGCTTGACATGAGGGGGATTTCTACACACTGGGGGTCCGAATGCTGTCCTGTTCTGACCTCAGGTCAGCAGGTCCAACTCAGTTACACAGAGGGACTAAATTAAACTCTGGATCCAGGAAAAAACTCAGAAAATATTTATTAGAACAGAAGATACGAACTTTGATTTATGATCAATTATAGATAATTATTCACAGAAATATTGATAATTATATAATTACAAACCTCAATGTTTCCAGTCTGCAGCCTTTAGTCTGTAGAAAACCACAGAGCTCCTTCAGTCCAGAACCTTCCAGGTTGGTTCCGCTCACCTCCAGTCCTGTCAGATGGGTCGGGTTGGACTTCAGAGCTGAGAACAGAGACGTCCAGCTGGTCTCTGACAACCTGCACCAGTCCAATCTGAATAGAGAATAAAAGACGAGCTGAAGCCAACAGGATGCAGTTAAAACTGAAATATGAACAAATAAATA
>NW_006801797.1:0-450 GCF_000485575.1 Poecilia formosa
CATTTCATTCATGAGATTTCAACCACAATTCAACATTGATTCAACATTGATCAGTCGTTGATCAGACATTAGCATTTCATTCATGAGATTTCAACCACAAAACAACATTGATTCAACATTGATCAGTGGTTGATCAGACATTAGCATTTCATTCATTAGATTTCAACCACAAAACAATATTGATTCAATGACACAGTTTCGACATTGGTTACTACCAATGTCGAAACTGTGTCATTGAATCAATATTGTTTGTACTTGGCTGGAGGTGGATGGTTGTTTGATGGTTGATCAACCGTCAGTTGTTGACCTCAACCAAAAATCAACCCTTCTGACTATAATTCAATGTTGATTTACCATTGTGTGCAATCTGGGCAGTTTGTTGCATCCCTCATAACCTCCTCATCTCCCCCTCCCCCCTCCCAAACCTCCCCCCCCCAGCCGCTCCTCCCA
>NW_006801797.1:1183-3637 GCF_000485575.1 Poecilia formosa
TTGATTCCTAACTGATTCAATGTAGAATCAACACAAATCTGCATGTACATCCACAGTCAAATGAGTGTTGAATCAACATTGATTCCTAACTGATTCAATGTAGAATCAACACAAATCTGCATGCAGATCCACGTTCAGATAATGGTTGAATCAACGTGGATTACTAACTGATTCAATGTAATATCAACACAAATAGGCATGTAAGTTGACATACAGATGATGGTTGAATCAACATTGATATAATGTCAGTAATGGTTGAAACCCTAACGTTGATTCAACATACAAGTCACCGACCACTTTCGATGTTTCAATGTCAGCGTTCAATGTTTCTGGCTGACATTGATTCAATGTTGTTTCAATCATTCTGTGCTATTTGGGTGGTCAGCTCCGAAATGCTGAGAAACAGTAGATCTGACTGTTTCAAACTGGTATCAGGTCTGAGACGTATGTTTCAAGAGATCAGCATGCAAGAAGCCAAAACAGCTTTATCTCAGCCAGAGAAATGAAAAAAATAACTGTGTGAATTTGCAGCTCTACATCTTATTCTCAGCTTTATTAGATGTTTTAAAGCTCAGAAATGCTGAGAACCAGTAGATCTGACTGTTTCAAACTGGAATCAGGTCTGAGACATATGTTTCAAGAGATCAGCATGCAAGAATCCAAAAACGCTTTATCTCAGCGAAAGTGAAAAATGGACTGTCTGTGAATTCACAGCTCTACGTTCAGTTTTCAGTCTTATTAGATGTTGGACACCTCCGAAATGCTGAGAAGAAGTAGATCTGGCTGTTTTAAACTGGAATCAGATCTTATTCTTATGTTTCAGAAGAACAACAGGCAAGAAGCCCTAAAAGCTTTATCTCAGCAAAAGAAGTGAAAATTGGACCATCTGTGAATTCGCAGCTCTACATTCAATTTTCACCCTCATCAGACGTTGACAGCTCCGAAATGCTGAGAAGAAGTAGATCTGGCTATTTCAAACTGCAATCCGGTCTTAACCCTCCTGTTGTCCTCTGGTCAAAATGAACCGCCACTGTGTTAAAAGCCCCCCCAAAAATCCACTATATGTTATTTTTATTACTTGAGATTTTAAGACTTTTCCTAGCTTGGCCCAGACAATAGAAAAAGTTAAATGTTGCTTTTATTCACATTTCCATGTAAGATGTAAAAAAAAAGGTACAAAGATGGTCTTCAGGTCAAAATGACCCGTGAGGCAAATAGAGTTGAAATCAAGGTCACAGAGTTATTTACAAACCACAGAATGTTACAAAGTTTTAGTTGTGTCTCAGATCAATCAGTAGCAGAAGTAAACAAGGCAAATCAGGTGGTGTTCTCGCAGACTTCAGAAGACCACCTGTTATTTCCAGAGGTTATAAAGGTGCTGCATAACAGGACCCTGAATTGTGTCTGTGCTGAAGCCATGAGTGTGCGTTATAACACTGAAGAGGCTTTAGAGATGATTTTCTCACATGTCCAGCAAGACAACTCTGATTCAGAAGAGGATGTTGAGGATGTATCCGAAGAAGAAGATGGAGAGGAATATAATCCAGAGCATGATGAATTATCTTCAGAGGAAGAAAACCCTGAAGCTGAAAGTGAGACTTTCCTTTCAAAAAATGGCAAAATAACATGGTCCTCAGCGGCATATGACCAACACTGCAGACATGCAGAACAAAACATTGTAAAGATGACCCCAGGACCCACAAGGTATGCCGTTTCTCATGCCCATGATATTGTTTCTACATTCTACCTGTTTATCACACCAGCAATAGAAAAAATAATGCTAGATATGACAAATCTGGAGGGTTTTCACAAATATGGAGACAGCTGGGAAAAGATGGATGAGACTGACCTTCAGGCCTACTCAGGGCTGCTAACCTTAGCAGGTTATCATCATACATCATACATCATGAGTTTTATTCATACAGTTCATCATCATACAGGTCCCAAGGTGAGGCTGCAGCTAGCTGTGACAGAGGGACTGAGGGGTCACAATGTGACGTGACAATTTCTTCACCTCATATGAACTCGGACAGCACCTCATGAAGAGGAAGATCACCATGGTTGGTACAGTTCGAAAGAAAAAGCCTGAGCTCCCACTTGCACTGCTTGCGTCAAAGGAGAGAGGTCTTCTCCTAAAAGTTTGCCTTCACGCCCACCACCATTCTAGTTGAAAGAAGGAAGCATGTCCCTTGCACAGAAGCCTCAGCAGCAGTTGTGAAAGCTATTCAGAGTGCAGCAGCTCCTGATAAACCTGATGATCCATGTACCACAGCCACTTCCCCAGCTAGGCCAAGTAAGAGGAAGAGATGTCAGTTCTACCCTCAAAAGAAGGACTGTAAAACACGCTGCAGGTGTAAGAAATATATCTGCAAAGTCTGTGCACCTGCATACTGCCCTACATGTGCTAATTAGTTGAATGGGTTATGTTATTTTTCATATTTTTGTATTGTACAT
>NW_006801798.1:0-1546 GCF_000485575.1 Poecilia formosa
CAACCTCTATCGATCCCCAAAATTTCCTAGTCACACATTTCCATCAACTTCGTCACTGGACTCCTAGTTTCTAAAGGTATGACCACTATCCTAACCATTACTGACTGCTTCTCTAGATCATGTCATCTCGTCCCTCTCAGAAAACTCCCCACAGTTTTCTGCTAAACTCCTGGTAAAACATGTCTTCCGGTGACATGGCATTCCCCCAAAATTCTCTCTGATCGTGGTCCACAATTCCCATTCCAGGTATGGAAATATTTCTGTTTGGCATTGGATACTAAAGTCACACTCGCATCTGGTTACCATCCCCCAGTGAAATGGACAAACTGGACGCATGAATCAAGAATTCGAATCCACCCTCAGATGCTTCACTTCTGCAAACCCAGGGGTGTCAAATTCCAGTCCTCAAGGGCCACTATCCTGCAGTTTTTAGATGTGCCAAAGGTACAAAACACTGGAATTAAATGGCTTAATTACCTCCTTCTTGTCCAGAGCCTTGCTAATGACCTAATTATTCTAGACAGGTATGGTGCAGCGCAGCAGAGGCACATCTAAAAGATACAGGGCAGTGGTCCTCCAGGACTGGAGCTTGACACCTGTGAACAAACTTGTCTAATTGGAGTCAGTGCATCCCCTGGGTTGAATGTGCACATAACTCACATTTCTGCTGCTACTGGTTCTTCTCCTTTTGAAGTTTCCCTAGACTACCAACCATCACTGTTTCCTTTTGACGAAAAAGAGATTTCCATGACATCTGTCCAACATCGCATCCGCCGCTGCAAAAATATCTGGAACAGAATCATCACCGCCCTCATCAACACCGCTGAACAAAACCGACGCCATGCTCACCGCAAAAGAACACCTGCCCCACAGTATTCACCCGGAGAAAAGGTCTGGCTTTTTGCTGGTGACATCCCTCTTAAATCCATGTCCAAAAAATTCTCCCCCAGGTTCATTGGTCCCTACAAAATTGAAAAGGTCATCATTCCAACCGCAGTCTGTCTCCGCCTCCCATCATCCCTTCACATCCATCCCAAGCTCCACATTTCTCAAATAAAACCTGTTCAGACCAGAACACTGACCAGCAGTAAGATCACTCCTCACCTCTCCTCTAAAGCACTTACCTGTCCACTCTACACCACAGCCTCTCCCATCCACCTCTAATTAACTCTCTGTCTGGATCTCACACTGGAACCTGGGACATCTCAAGAACCCCTGCAAAGAGACCACTACCCCAGTGACCACAGTAAATCCCCCCTGGCAGAAATGCATCACCACACCAAGTAAGATCAGTCCATCTTTTCCTCTGAAGTTCATTTGTCTGATAACCCTTCAAACTCACCATCTCTCTCCCACTGAGAACCGACGACCCTGACTTCCATCCACAGCACAGGAACCACACAATTTCACATTTCATCATTGTCAAAATAAACTATCTGATTTCCTATTTGTATCTGATTTCCTGTTCTTCTGATTGTGTTCAGTATGTGGGTAAAAAGATTTGAAACCAACATGACAGAACACTCAGGCCAACAGTCAAGTCCTG
>NW_006801798.1:2486-3830 GCF_000485575.1 Poecilia formosa
TGTGCTTTAGTTATTTGTTAATTTAAATATCAATGTACATAATTAAATAAAATAATGATGCAGTGTACACAGAGCATTACAAGAACAAAGAACGGGTGTTCTGTCAGGTCAGATCGTCATACGCTTAACACGAACTCACGGTGTTCTGTCAGATTAGCATACGTTGTCAGATAGTCGGACGCTTAGCTCAGACATGCGCTGTCATTACCATATGATTTTATTTAATCAGCAACATAGAATCATGATGTAGATCATCATACACTTGGTTATTAACAGTTGTATGGCATCCTGACTTAGCGGTTAAATGAGTTTTACACGGGCGTGTGTTGTAGCTGACTCCAGCTGCAGTCAGACCCTGCTTTAAATACACTTTGAAACCATGACAACACATGTATATCTATATAGTTATCATTGAAAACAATTTAATGACTTATTTTCATCATAACTTGCTGCGTATAGTGAACTGACAACTCCTCTGACGGTCGGACTTCTTAATGCGCATGCGCAGGCATGGTACTCACTGCATGTTTGCTATTCTGACAGCGTATGGCTATCTGATATAACAACAGCTCTCAGTGAGTGACACTCCAGTCGTATCTAATAAGTAAAGAGCCATGGAGAAGAATCGACTTTTCTGAATGTCACATCACTATATTGCAGACTTTTGGACACAGTGTTGTCCCATATATGCGACAAGTCAGTCTACACCTCCACACAAATTCTTAGTGTCTCTGTACAGCTAGCTTTGCTAACATCATGTCATCGGAGCTTACCCTTCTTTGAGCTACTTTTTTAAGTGACAAAAAAAGTTAGACGTTGTCCCCACCGTCTGTGAAAGCAAAGCAATGTTGAGTTTGCTGTGGCCATCGGATTTCTTACTATTTATGCAGCGCTATTATATTACTGACGATTAGACAAACATTTTCTGCCGCTGAGAGAAAATCACTGCGCATGTCCTGGAGCACCGTGTGCGAGTGAAAGGTGGGGAGGGGAGGGGGGAGTAACAGAAACACGTAGTTGCTTGGATTTTAATCGGTGCGTTTTGCATCCAGTGAAAACAAAGATGTTAACAAATAAACTGGACAGTATGCTGTATGTTTAGTGGTATTTTCACAGTTGCGGTCTCGACTGGTCTTGAAATAAAATGCCGAGTCCTCAGAGCCCGAGACCGAGACAAGACCGAGACCAAATGCGGTTGAGTCCGAGACAAGACCGAGACCATCAAAAAATGGTCTTAAGACCGGTCTCGAGACCAAGACCAACTTCGAGTACCACAACAATGGTCCCTACAAAATTGAAAAGGTCATCATTCCAACCGCAGTCTGTCTCCGCCTCCCATCATCC
>NW_006801799.1:0-1365 GCF_000485575.1 Poecilia formosa
AGGAAAACACAAACAACCAGGCCAGGACAAGCAGACCAGACCAACGCTTGGGGAACAGGCCTGCGTCTTTATGCAACACAAGAAAAGCCAAACAGTAACCATGCAGAGTGACGTCACTTCCCAACTCGGATTTCTGCAGTTAAAAAGCAACGGAAGTGATGGATCTACCTTGTTCGGTAAGTTATTAGTTTCCATACTTATTTCTTTCATATTCTAACCTGGCACGTGGTGAAAGTGTAAAAACCACATAACTTGTTGCTAATGCCTTTTCTGTGCGTTTGTATCTCGCTAAGCTTCGTCCTTCTTCGTTTCGAGCACGTGGCGCCATTATCTCATGACTTCTCAACCTCTATTATAAAGTTTGACTCGACCAGAAATATTTGTCTACGTGAAGTGTCCTGCTTTATTTCCCTAATGTTACTTGTCCTGGGCCACCGAGTCAACATAACTGATAAGCAGGTAATGGGGAGAGTTTGAACGGACCGCTTCGTTCATATACTGAGGGCTGTAGGAAAAAACATCATGGCGTCAGTCCGCATGTCTACTACTGAGGAGAAGTTTAGCTGCTGGCAACAAGTACAGCTGAGTGGGAATTAACCTTTCCAGCGCATAAAATTATAATATTTAAAAACTTGAGTTCTACATTGTCCTTTTTAAAAAGCCAGATTAAAGAAAATAAATGCATTAATACTTTGTATTGCCAAATGTGCAACGCTTACCGACATTTTCCAACACAGCCATGAGAGGCAGCTGGTAATGGGAGTTAACCATTTAATTTTCCTTTGGAATCAGTCAAATATTTTTGAATTTAATAATTTATTTTTAATCCATAGCTGGAATCTGACAGCAGAATCTAGACCAGGGGTGGGCAACTCCAGGCCTGAAGGGCCGGTCTCCTGCAACTTTTAGATGTATCTCAACTTCAACACACCTGAGTTAAAATAATGAGGTCGTTAGCAGGACTGGAGAACCTGACTGCACTGAGGAGGAGATTCAGCTGTTGGATTCAAGTGTGTTGGACCAGGGAGACATTAAGAGCTGCAGGACACCTGACCTCGAGGACCAGGATTGCCCACCCCTGCTCTAGAGGACCAGTAAGCACTGAAGTGGGCTAGTTAATGTAAACTAGTTAATGGTTTCTTGTGGATGAACAAAAAATCTAAATGTTCAGTCTGATCCATAGTAGCATGTTGTTATTGAGCCTGTGGTTTATCCTGAGCTACTGTAAACACTGTCTGTCTTTTCCTTCACTCTGGATCATCAACTACAAAATAATATGCAGCTGGACATATTAATAGCACATTCGTTGGTATCGCAGCACAAACTACTGGGTGATGTTCTGTTTAATTCAGTGTTAGTTAAATT
>NW_006801799.1:2365-3882 GCF_000485575.1 Poecilia formosa
ACATTATTCTTTCCTTCCATCAGGTGCAGTACTGTTTAAATATTAACTTTTAAATTCTCTGTGTTACTTTTTTAGCTGGATCTCAGAAGGACCTGATCTGCTGTCTGCAACATTTTATCCAAGATCCTTTCAAACCACCAAGCAGAGCAGCAGAGATCTATTCAGACTGGGTGGAGAGAGAAGTCTTTCTGGTCACCAGCTCTTGATGACTGAAATATTTAGTAAGTATAATCTCATCCATCCATCCAACCATTTTCTATACACCCTTGTCCCTACTGGGGTCGGGAGGGTTGCTGGTGCCTCTCCAGCTAACGTTCTGGGCGAGAGGCGGGGTCACCCTGGACAGGTCGCCAGTCTGTTGCAGAATCTCATGTTCCTTTCAGTCTAAAATTATGTGAATTGTTGTATATTATCCTACAGCTGGACTTTATGCATGTTTCTCTGTAGCCAATTAAACGTTTTGTTTCATAAAACCATGAATACACGTCTCAGTTTAAAATATATATATTTTGTCTGTTTTTCAGAGGCTGTACCAAAGAACCAAGCGTCTGATTCAGAACACCAAAAGTTTTAAGGCTCAAGGTTGTCTGAGTTTTTTTTTTTGTTTTTTGTTATTATTTTGTGCATGTATCAACGCTCATAAAATAAGTTCTGGTGTAAATATTTCTTTTAAAATTATATTTTTAAGCACCGGGTTACTTTGCTTTGATTTTTTTGTTATTGTAAATGTCTTTTCTAAAAACCCATTGTATTAAAATGTATACTGTGCTGTTTTACTTTGTTCTAAGAAGGTTTCATGTCTTTTTGGTACATATGTATACATAAATGTGATTATCATATTTTGTTGTGGGTAGTCTTTAATGTTAATACTATAAAATTAATAAGTGTTTTTAAGTGGGTGTCATTGATTTTACAATTTATTACATTAGATTAATATGTCTTGGAAACAGAAGACAACCGTTCCATGTGAAAACAGTAAGTGTGGGGCCAGCTTTCCTTTTCTACAATGGATTAATATCCCATGGTAATGGAAGACGACTGTTCCTCATGAAAACCTTTCATTCCAATAAAATTGCTGCTATGTTAGCATTTCCACGGACCTAGCATAACCATTATATAGCTTTTGATTTTTGAATTAAATGCGAATGTCCGCTGAAAGTAATCAGTGGACATTCAAATGAAAGTCCACCAAAAGTCTAATGGTGGTCGATTTTGAGTCCGGTGAACGTCCCGCGGACGTCTTGTGGAGTTTCATTTCGACGTCGATCAAACGTAATCACTGACGTTCGGCGGACGTTCAAGACAACGTTTAGCGGACGTGCTCCAAACATTCAATGCTAGCTGGGTCATGCAGGGTGCTGGGCAGGAATGTGGGCTGCAGGCCAACCACAGCCTGTCCTTGACGGCTTCTAAACAAAGCCCAGCTCGGCCCGTTTCCTTCGCCCGAACACTCGGTCCGGTTTACTGCACACAGACATGACATCTGTCCATCTGACTGCATCCCCCTCTATGTGCAG
>NW_006801800.1:0-1038 GCF_000485575.1 Poecilia formosa
GTCATGCAGAACTTAAAAAAAATAGTTTTCCTTGTAGCGAATGGTCAAACAAAACAACAATCTTGACAAAGAAATGGAAAGAAACAAAGTATGGCTGACCTAATCGTGTTTGCTTTTGCTGCTGTTTTTATGACCTGTTGTGCTGCAATGAAAGTAAAACACTTATTTGCTTTTTAAAGAGTAAGGCCTGTCAAAATGATCGGTGAAAATGGCCTACTCTTGTGCAGAGCTTTATTTTGTCCGTAGGACTCCAAAACTTTTTCATACTACATGAAGTCATTCGCACATGGATTGTGGCAACCCTACCCTGCGACTGGCTGACAGAATCGAGGCTGCTGTTCAGTCGGTTCCCCTGCTCCATCCATCTCGGTCATTGTGTCCATTGGCAAGACGCGTCACTTCCTTGCCTGCTGGTGGTGATCAGGCGGCCCGGTGGCACCAGTGTATGGCAACCTCACTTCTGTCAGAGTGCCTCAGGACAGCTCTGGCTACAGTCAGCAGGTTGCCACCATCAGTTCATGAATGACTGAATGCAGTGGGGAGCTACAGGACATTAAAACAAGAAGAAGAGGTTCTTTGTCAGATCTTCCTGAAGCTGGCCTTTGGTTTATCTCTACCATCCTGTTTTCTGCATGTTTTTTGTCATTGGATTTGCACTTTAGCCTTCTGTCATGTCTTGTTGAGAGATCTGATATGGAAATTACTGGAACTTCTTGTCAGCTGGGTCAGACAGAAAGTCCAGTAAGTGGTTTCTGAATAGTAAGTCAACAACAAAACACTTGTCTTTTCCAGGTGCAAACATGAGGTTTTGGAAATGTGAGTTTTATTACTTGATGCAGCAAGGAGAGCAGTACATCAGATCCTCATTCACTCTAAGCATTGCTCTGAATAATTCAAGCTTCACACAGTTTTCTAAGCACATCCACAGTCAATCAATCCTTAACACACGTCAGGGATACAGAAAAGTTTTTTTTTTTTTTAAATCAGTGATTGAGTTCAATCGAAAAATTAAAATGTTGCTGATTATATAACATGTTT
>NW_006801800.1:2014-3857 GCF_000485575.1 Poecilia formosa
TTTGCTTTATTTTGAAAGGTCCTGTTTTGTATACACTTGTGTCCACGTTACTTCCTTTTCCTCACATTGATTGCAGCCAAACATTGAGGGTAAGTTGTTGCTGGAGCTTTTTTCCGTACTGCCTTTGTAAATCTCACCGTTTATGCTGCAAACAAGACGGGATGTCGATTAAAGGCGATACTTTGACATTTGTACGGGAGCGTCGATCTGCAGCCCACGGTAATAAATAAATACATAAATAAATCCTTGTGTGTTCTGGCTTATTTGAGAGGACATGCTTCAGATTGTTTGTCCTTTTCGTCTCTGTGTCGGACTGCGACTCATTCAGTTTCATAGAGATGCAACAAAGACGAGCGGGTAAAAACATAGGATGGATGGTTGAAGACGTATTTTGACTGTAATTTGTTCTCTGGAGCAGAAGGGGCCAGCAATGCACCATTAAGTTGAACGCTAACTACTGCTGAACAAGAAGAGGTTCTTCAAGGCAGGTCTGTGTTTTACTTGTCTTCTGCAAGTCTTATTTCTTTTTTCTCACACTATTAATTTTTTTGTCCCATGGTTTCTCAAATCACCCTTCTGTCAGATGGTCATTTCCCTGTTGGGACATTCGTGAATTACTGAAACTGCACATTGATTGTGACAGACAGATCAATGTTCAACTGTCTTTGTTGTTATTCAGTAATTTAACAAAGTATAACATTGGCAGTCTTGCGTGTAAAGACAAATGGATTGTATTATTAACACAAACCGTTTTAGAAAAACTTGGCACATTTGTTCTTGCAGACAAGAAAAACTTGATTCTATTTTACTTGCAGTATTTCATTAGTTTGTGCAATTTTTCACATAATGTAGTTTATCTGATGTAATGTGTAGAAATATGCAATGAAAGGAAAGGGTTAAGCAGGAGGCCCAGTGTACAGTCAACAGCTCTGCAGCTGAGCCAACAGGACCTTCTACATAGGCAGCTTTCAGTCAGAAGCTTGGTCAGACAACTTTTATTTACTTGGTTTAAAAAGTTCAAATCTTCATCTGATCATCCTTAAATTATCACTGCTCTCATCTGTTTTATTTGAATTGTAGGATGTCGGGGAGGTTTGATTCCTGCAAGACCAAAGACCACACACGTGCCTGGCAGGAGATTTGAAAATAAACATGTTACACAGTAACAAGATTAGCAGGGAGGGGAAGCGAAGAGAGACAAGGGATTGAAAGAGACAAAAGACGAACTTTGCTCCCAAAGGCAGAGTGTGCTCTGCAGGACAGATCAAGCTAGTTGCAACAGGCAAGAGATAAGAAAAGCAAGTGAAACGTCCCAATGGCATACCGACTTTTTGAAGGGAAGGAACACGCTTCCATCTACCAACAGTATCGGTTTACGCCTCCATCTGGGCTGAAGGACGTTATCATTCAGTACTTGGACAAAAAGGTATGTCCTGTCTGACATCATCTTTTCTCTGTTTAATAAAGAACTTATCACCCGTTCTCATCCCCAGAAGGGACAGCCGCATGTGCTTGCTGTAGACCTGGGATGTGGAACGGGTCAGCACACTCGATTAATTGCGCCGCATTTCAAAGAAGTGGTTGGCATTGATATCAGCGACTTCCAGCTGGAGGAGGCCCGGGCCGTGCCGGGATACGCTAACATCACATACCGGTACGCAGAGGTCCGCTGTAGGTGTAAATGTTAACCGGCAAGTTATGAAATCCTTTTTGTATGTGACACAACGCAAGTTAAAAGAATGAGCTGAATAACAAAGCTTCTACCATTCCACATTAATGCTTTGCTGATCTTTCACTGACATTTTGAAGAAAACGTCTATAAATTAAAGTCCTTCCTTTATAA
>NW_006801801.1:0-1235 GCF_000485575.1 Poecilia formosa
CTGGGGCTGATGGTTTGTTGATGAAGTACAGGAATCATTCCAAAGGGATGCTATTCTTGTTCCAGTCTTAGAAACAAAAAAAAAGAAATAAAACAAAACACAGTTGTTGGTGAAATGATCAGGAATTCAATGTAATTTCTGTTTAAAATAATATTTGTCAAAGGATAAACACCTACCGGCACAAAATCTAGAAGGTGTGTTATTGTATCCTTGATGCTACATTGTTTTCCACCAACAGGGGGCAGAAGGTGTGTTAGTACCACGAGTATTCTGCAACGAGCCTCCTCTGAAAGTGAACAAAAACCAAAACATTAAAAACGTCTTCTTATTGCTGTGATACACAGTAAATGTACAAATCCACATTAACAAAAAAAAAAAGAAATTACAAAGTGTCAACAAAAAAAACAACACTTACTAGGTCATGTTTAATGAATGTACTAAATCTGGTAGTGTTGCGGTTGTATTTAATGTAAAAAATATCAGCACGGCTGCATCAGTACACACGTACCTCATGCTACACACTTTTTATGGAATGTTACCATGGAAGTTATGATCAGTTAGAAACTAACGTCCCAAATATTTCTACGTTGTTGTTTTTTTTGTTTGTTTGTTTTTCTTTTTTTTTCGCTACCGGAGTTTTACCGCAGTTCAATTTAAGGACGTTCGCGAACAGCCCATCTTAATATTTCAATTAATTTAGAAATGCGCCGTTAAATACAACCTCATAAATTTTACTTGATCAAAACTCCGATATGCCACTCAACGTCAGTTCCACTTGAAAGCGCTAACATGGCTAACATCTCACAATTACTTCTATGTCTGTTTTTTTTTTTTTTTTTTTTCCAGCTGGCAAGGCCCCATTAAGGCAGTTCGCTAACAGCCTATCTTAATTTTTGCGTTAGATCAGTAAAACAACAGTAAATATTACCGGGTCAGACCAATTTTCCAACATCTCCGGAGGACTGGCGCTTCCACTCGAATATCAACATCCGTTAAGAGCTCCAACCGTCAGTGTCTCCTTCACTGCCTATGTGAATTTACAGAACCGTTAACTTACACGTTTACTTACAGAAAAGTTAACAGCTTTATTGTAAGCTGTTAACTTCCAGTTTACAGAAAAAGAGGCATTGTAGATTACAAAGGCTTCCAATTTTAATTTAAAGCTAAATTATTTGACAATATTTACACTTATGTACAATATTTATAATATTGAGATGTTTTCCCGAAAATGAATT
>NW_006801801.1:1829-3446 GCF_000485575.1 Poecilia formosa
TTTTTTTTTTTTTTTTTTTTTTTTTTTTTTTTTTCCGCCAGCTGAGCTTTAAGGCAGTTCGCTAACAGCCCATCTTAATGATTGAGTTAGATCAGTAAAACAACAGTAAATATTACCGGGTCAGGCGCTTCCACTCGAATATCAACTTCCGTTAAGAGCTCCAACCGTCAGTGTCTCCTTCACTGCCGAAGTGAATTTACAGAACCGTTTAACTTACACGTTTACTTACAGAAAAGTTAACAGCTTTATTGTAAGCTGTTATTTATTGTAAATGTTAAAAAAAAAATTAATAAATAATAAAATAATACAAAATTAAAAAATAATAACCATGTATTAAAATTATGTAAGAATAGTAGTAATTTAATGAAAAGTGATAATCAATCATTATGTGTTGATTTACTCCCCCCAAAATTACCTCTGCATCATTTTAAAAATTACTAAATCTCATCACAACACTAAATTAACAACCACAGTTTAAAAATAAATTAAAAGGAAATAAATTAATTAAAAGGAAAATTCATTGAGATGAATTACCAACTGAATGGCAGATTAATCTGCCATTCAGATTCATGTTTGTGTACCTGACAAACACAAACTAACACAATTATGTGTTGAAATATTCAAATAAATATTCAACACATACTGCGTGTCATATTATTATATTCATTTTAACACACAATGTCTAAAATTAACACAAAATATGCTTTTAATTTAATAACACATTTTTTGTGTTCTTTTTTAACACATCTTTTTTTAGAGTGTAAATAAGTAAGGAAAAGTTTTTTTCTTTTCCTTACACGAGTTTTCATCAAGTAATGTATATATTTTTTCCTTATGTCCCCTAAACATGCATTTTTGTCAAGAAAAATAGATATTTTGCTTTGTCTTGTTTTTGCTTCTCCTTTTTCTGCTTGCTGTATTTCGTTTGCTGTTTTTCCTACTGCATCGTTATGTTAATGAGGAGAGCTGCCTACTACGTCTACTATTGGCCAATAGAGCTTTGAACCAATATCATTGCATCAGACGTTGTGGGGCATTTAGGTGCAGTCGTTCGGTGCCATCTTTGCAGGCCAGAGTCACAGACCAAAACAAACTTCATCCCAGTGGTTTTGTTGTGTTACCGACAGTGGTTGAGAAAGTACTCAAAAAATGTACTTAAGTAAAAGTACAAATATACAGGCAAAAATGTACTCAAGTAAAAGTCAAAATACCACATTAACATTTTACTTAAATAAAAAAAAGTACTGGCTTTTAAAAATGCTTAAGTATTAAAAGTAAAAGTACTTGCTGAATACATAACCTAATCGCTAATATCATTAAGTGTGCCGATAGTATTTAATTTGAAAACATCAGAAATGTGCCATTTTAATAGACAATGTCACAGATTAAACATGTTCTTATTGTGTTTATTCTCTGTAAGAGTTTAGACTTAGATAAGTGATTCTATGCATCATAATTTCAGGGATGGAAACATCTTGTTTCCTGTCCTAACATAGCATGAACTTCATTAGTGACATTTATTTAGAAAGAAATCCAACTGAAAGGGGATGGAACGAAGGTGTGGGGGGGGGAAGACATGCAATCGAAGAGCCACGTAGCAGAGTTGTAGTCAAGACA
>NW_006801802.1:0-1676 GCF_000485575.1 Poecilia formosa
TAGCTTACCTAATGTAGAAAGGAAGATCATTCTACAGCCTCAACTGAAAATGATCGGCCTCCTCTAAATTTATCGCAGCAATTTTGGAATGAGTGCAAAGATGCTAACTCATACTTTCTTGTCCTAGCTAAAAATGGTATTGCTGCATTTTGGACCAGTTGTGTGCAATTTAAGTCAACAAGAAAATTGTTCTGGTTTTAACTCATAAATTAAAGTTCATGAAGTTGATTTAACAGCAAGTGACACTGTTGTGCTCACAATGTTGCCACCAGGTGGCGTGAATAAGAGTTGCACAGAGATATGTGTAGAGAAGAAGGGAAAATAAAGAAGAAATTAAAGCTACAAGCGGCATTGGAGGCCCTCGCAGCGAAGCGCGCCGAAGGTCTATTGGCAACCGCAGGGGTACCAGCACTGCCACGCTCTCGCACAGTTCCCACAGCTCTCTGCCAGGCGACACACACCTACATCTTCCGCAGCGCTCTCTGACGATGCACAAGCGCAGCTGATCTGAATTGCAATTTCAAGCTATTGGGCTCTTTAGAGGCTAACAAAGGTGAAGCCTAACAAGCTTACTGCCAATAGGATAATGCACATATGATTTAGAGCAGTCTTTCTTCCAACAGAAAGAAAGACTGCTCAGACTGCTCTAACTACTCCTTCCAACAGGTGACTTCCTTTTGGAAAGGGGTGGGGCTAAACTGATGTCACCAATTAACCATTTCAATGTGATAAGCTCTGGTCTGTGATGAAACAAATGAAGTTTGATGCAGCTGGGAGCTTATATGGGGAAGTTATTCCATCTTGACGTTTCATGGAGAATGGCAAGATTTGAGGCTTAGCCACGCCCACATGCTTTGACATAGGAACATTCCTTTGATAATTTTTGACCCTCAATACCTCAAGACCAGTGGTTCCCAAACTTTTTCTACTGGGCCCCCCAGTGGTTTCTAAACTATTTCTGGGACCCCTATGGCTTACAAATAGCTGTCTGGTTGAACGATGTGTGTGAGCGAAGGGGGTGGGGGCTGGATTCTTAGAGACTTCCTGTTATACTCAGCCCCGGCTCCAATTCATTTTGGGGGGCAAAATGAATTGTAGCTGAACATAGACAACAACACCAGTAGCCTACAAGCTACTTGTTAACAAGCTTAGTCATGTTTTAGCTAACTTTACCTGTATCCAACAGCAGGGTTTTCCCCAGAAAACTTGCTGAGCCTGGTGGTCGGGGCGTCGAGTCGGTCCACCGGTGGTCCACCGTGTTTTGTATTAGAAGATGTTAAGTTGACAGGAAATGTAAAAGTATTACTGTGTAATTTATATGTTACGGGAAAAGATCTCGAGTGAAATGCTATTTAAACCCACAACTAGTCTAAAAACAATAAATTTGCACTTCTGTTTAATCCAAATTAAGTCAGCAGCTCCATCAGGCCCCCAGGGCTTCAGGGGCCCCATAAACAATATTTTAAAACAGACCACAGATACATAAATGTAACACTTGTTTATTGAGATTATCAATGCTGTTAAATTTTATTCAATTGTTTAGGCATAGATAAATGATTTTAAATTGTTTAACATTTTAAATACAAGATTTTAAGGAGCTGGCAAGTTTACTTTGTAAAACTTCAAAGAACAATATTCATAGTTAGATTGTTTTGTTACCATAGCAACAATCTGAT
>NW_006801802.1:2633-3800 GCF_000485575.1 Poecilia formosa
TTTTTTTTTTTTTTTTCCATCCAGGGGGCGCCCCCCCCTCCAATGGCACGGCGCCCCCCTCCTAGGGGGCACGCCCCACAGTTTGGAAACCTTTGGTCTAAGATATTAAAAACCGACACACACCCCTTTTTATTCACCAATTTCAGCCTTACCTAAAACCAGCATGACCCTGACCAAAGTCAGTTTTAAAAGTGGAAATTCAGAATAATTTTACAATGAAATAACAGCAACTGTTATATGTAGGGCTGCACAGTGGCGCAGTTGGTAGAGCTGTTGCCTTGCAGCAAGAAGGTTCTGGGTTTGATTCCCGCCCCCGGTCTTTCTGCATGGAGTTTGCATGTTCTCCCTGTGGATGTGGGTTTTCTCTGGGTACTCTGGTTTCCTCCCACATGACTGTCAGGTTAATTGGCCTCTCTAAATTGCCCCTAGGTGTGAGTGTGTATGCATGGTTGTTTGTCCTCTGTGTTGCCCTGCGCCAGACTGGTGACCTGTCCAGGGTGACCCCGCCTCTCGCCTGGAACGTTAGCTGGAGAGGCACCAGCACCCCTCCCGACCCCACTAAGGGACAAGGGTGTAAAGAAAATGGATGGATGTTATATGTAGCACTATTTAATGTACTAAGGGACTAGATGAGATATGAAAGACTAAATTCGTCTACTGGAGCTGTTGTCAGTAATCAATAAAAACAATGCAAAAGAATAACTGCTTTAAATGCCATGCATTTTAAAGAGAAAATTAAAGTGAACGCCACAAGACAAAACATACATAGAACCCAGAATAAAAAATATACACAGTACTGCAATAGATCTTCCATACATTTGTGCACAACAGTCTTAAATTACCCCACTGGTCAGCACAGTGTCTGACCGACACACATTCGAAAAGTCCATAGTTGAATTGTCCAGATATTCAAGTTGACAATGTCCAAGCGCAAGTCGTTTCAGATGAAGAGATGAATAGTGGATTGTGTGTCTGTATGGTGAGATGGAGGGGGAAATGATACAGACCATAAGGCTCCTACTAGACCAGTATGGAGTGAATTTCAGGTTCTCCTGGCCCCAGCCAGTTCTCAGAAGCTCGCCATCCTTTAACCCCAATCAAGAGGGTCACCTGGCCTGTATTAAAATAAACAGGACCAGTAAATTACCAGACTGCTAATTAACTAGA
>NW_006801803.1:0-1698 GCF_000485575.1 Poecilia formosa
CCAACCTCCGGAATGGCAGGCAGCCACGAGGTAATTTTGTTAAAGCACGTGTCATCTGTCTGTCTGTAAATGTGGATGTCTAAAGCTTTGTGTTTTGTTTTTATAGTTTTCACGGCATTTAATAAAAAGAGCCCGTCAAAAGAAAGCCGTGCCAGTGTGTCACTTTGGAGCTATAGATAGTTCATCTCTACAATCTATTTCTTTGTGAAACTTTTCTGATTGAGTCCTTGAAAACGTTTTCTTTTTCCAGTCCTTTAAAGATGGAAGCTGGGATTATTCCAGGATTATTCCAGGATTATTCCAGGATCCTCATGTTTTCCTGTTTGTTTCCAGTCAAAGCTTCACACTGAATATCAAGATGTTGTTTCTCTTATTTTTTCCTCTCATTCATCAGATTTCATTGAAATATTGATCAGTTTTTCTCTCTGAACATTTTCTGTTTCTGTCAGCTCCCATTTTTCTAAACTTGTCAGATTTGAATATTAAATCTTCCTTTTGTTTATTTGCTGCAGTTTTTCTTCATGTGTTTTAGAGAAATAACATTTTTCTTCTTCTGCATTTGGTTCATTTGCTGCTCTTTCTGTTCTTTTCCTGTTCAAATTTAAATATTTGCAATAAAAATATTTTTTCATCATCTCTGCCTTTCAGAAAGTCCTAGTTAAAGTAAAACATTCCCATCCCATGAAGGTGAATGATGGAAAATATAATCTACAACTTTGGGTCATTTAAATACAGGTTTGTCTCACCAAATTAGTTTCCAGCAGTTCATTGTTTTTTGTAAAATTAAAAGATGACACTTTGTCTATTCCCTCAGAATAAACTCTGGACTCTCAGTGCAGAATTAGTAGTTTGAACAAATTCAGGCATTTATAGCTGCAGTGTGTAACTTTTATTAAAATATGTTTTTTACATATTTGTGAAAAATGTTACCGTGTCATGACTGTATGGCATCAGACAGATGAAATGTGAACAGATCAAACTCCTCCATGAGCTGCTATTGGGGTTTGAAGAAATACACCAGGTTGGTGTAGCGCGTTAGCATTAGCTCCTGTTAAGTACTATATTATTGTAATGCTTTAGCATTAGTTTAATATAAATGCCTTAGTGTAGCGTTTTATTGTTAGCTACTGCTAAATACCATGTTTGTGCAGCATGTTTGCATTAGTTTCTGCTAAATACCATGTTGGTGTAGCGCTTTACAGCTAGCTACTGATAAATCCTGAGTTGGTGTAGAACTTTGGCATTAGTTGCTAATATGTACAATGTTGATATTGTGTGCTAGCGGTAGCTATCTGTAAATACCAGGTTCTGGAGGGCATTGGAGTTAGCTAGTGATATATACTGAGTTTGTGTAGCGCTTTGGCATTAGTTGCTAATAAGTACTACGTTGTTATTGTGCTGTAGCATTAGCTAGTTGTAAATGCCATGTTGTTGTAGCGCTTTAGAGCTAGCTAGTGATAAATACTGAATTGGTGTAGCGCGTTGGCATTAGTTGCTAATAAGTACTACGTTGTTATTGTGCTGTAGCATTAGCTAGTTGTAAATGCCATGTTGTTGTAGCGCTTTAGAGCTAGCTAGTGATAAATACTGAATTGGTGTAGCGCGTTGGCATTAGTTGCTAATAAGTACTACGTTGTTATTGTGCTGTAGCATTAGCTAGTTGTAAATGCCATGTTGTTGTAGCGCTTTAGAGCTAGC
>NW_006801803.1:1935-3070 GCF_000485575.1 Poecilia formosa
CTTTCAGAAAGTCCTAGTTAAAGTAAAACATTCATTCCCATCCCATGAAGGTGAAAGATAAAAAAATATAATCTACAACTTTGGGTCATTTAAATACAGGTTTGTCTCACCAAATTAGTTTCCAGCAGTTCATTGTTTTTTTGTAAAATTAAAAAATGACACTTTGTCTCTTCCCTCAGAATAAACTCTGGACTCTCAGTGCAGAATTAGTAGTTTGAACAAATTCAGGCATTTATAGCTGCAGTGTGTAACTTTTATTAAAATATGTTTTTTGCATATTTGTGAAAAATGTTACCGTGTCATGACTGTATGGCATCAGACAGATGAAATGTGAACAGATCAAACTCCTCCTCCATGAGCTGCTATTGAGGTTTGAAGAAATACCCCAGGTTGGTGTAGCGCGTTAGCATTAGCTCCTGTTAAGTGTTATTGTAGTGCTTTAGCATTAGATTAAGATAAATGCCTTAGTGTAGCGTTTTAGTGTTAGCTACTGCTAAATACCATGTTTGTGCAGCATGTTAGCATTTGTTTCTGCTAAGTATAATAAGTACTATGTTGGTATTGTGCGCTAGCATTAGCTAGTGCTAAATACCATGTTGGTGTAGCACTTTACAGCTAGCCAGCGATAAATACTGAATTGGTGTAGCGATTTGGCGTTAGTTGCTAATATGTACTATGTTATTTATTTTCCTGTTAAATAGAAAAGAAACCAAACATTTGACATTTGTTCATTATGTCACAAATTTATGGCAGATTTTAAACATAAAACCTGGAAAAGACGGATGGATGGATGGATGGATGAGAATATACTTTATTGATCCTCAATGATAAATTACTTATTCATTGACAAGCTTCTCCATCTGAGGTTTTAAAAATCAATAATCCAAATGTAACCAAATGAGACGTTTATAAAATACATTTATACCTGAGAGTAATGAGAGGATTCTATATGACTAAAATAAATAAATAACAACCATGCTGTCGAGAAAAGTCGAGCTCAGCCCACTTCCCCATGCTGGAGATTTTAGTTTAATAACAACAATAAATAAAGTTATCTTTAAAACTGATTACACAGGTGACATCAAGACCCAACAGTAGAGTCAGACGGTAATAAAATTAATCTGGTTGTGTGTGT
>NW_006801804.1:0-1628 GCF_000485575.1 Poecilia formosa
ACAGGTTTTTAAAACCACTAAATGGAATCTGCAACATTTAGTGCTCTGATTTTTTTTTATTTGTATGTAGAAACACACGATTAAACTTTATCTTTTATATCTTCATGCTTGAAACCCGATAAAAATATTTTTTTAAATACACAAACATACTTTGGAAGATATGAAAACTGTGACTAAAGTTCTGGCTGTAGCAAAATAATATCCACTGCTCTGGTCTCAGTCGTTGCGTTTCCATTACAAATGTTTGTCTATAACAGGGGTGTCAAACTCAATTTCACCGAGGGCCACTTCAGCATATTGGCCACCCTCAATGGGCCACATTGACGGTACAAATCAGGAGTGCATCCCTGCTAAAACACACCCCAGACAAAAGGTTGACTTCCCTCATTCAGTTCTGTAGAGGCTTATAATGAGTCAATGGTCCAGGTGTGTTAGAGAAGGAATGCATCTAAAGCTGCAGATGGTAGCTCTGGAGAAGTAGACTTGGGCACCTCTAGCATAAATGTATAAAAATACAATGTTAAAAATAAATTAAACACCACCTCATATTGTTAAATAACTGATTTTATGTATTGAAGTTTTAAATATTATATTTGAGTTTCCATGGCCTATAAAATGCTGGGGGGCCACATGTGGCCCCCGGGCCTTGAGTTTGACACATGTGCATTACGCCATAGAACTGCCAATTGGTAATTGAAGTAAAGTAGCTTCGATTTCAAAGAAGCCTACATTGAAGTCGATTGGCAAATTAACCATCACAAAAGAGGAAGGCTCTTATTGTCTCACTGCACCCCAAGAGATGCGTAACCTACAAAAACCGTTTCTGTCTGGTTTTGAACCAGGGACCTTTTGCGTGTGAAGCAAACGTGATAACCACTACACTACAGAAACTCATGCTCTTTGCAGTGTTCCTGGTAGATGATCCACATTTTGTTAGAGACTAACGTCAACCATGGGCATGGAACAATGTCAAATACTTACAGATCCTCTCAGAGAGCACAGTAACTTGGTAAACAAACTGTCAGACCTGTGCCTAATTTCACATTACAGTCCATAAACTAAGCCTGGGATCAAAAAATGTATTGAAGATGTAATTAGCAGAGACAAATGGTTCTACAGAGACTTGGCTAAATGGCTATAAAATAAAATACTTACAAATAAAAAATGGTTAGGAAGCGCATTACAAACCTTTGGTTGAAATGGCCCGTTAAATTCAAGTCTCCATTACAGACCAGAGAAAACTAAAGAGAATGCAACGTTGTGTTAATCCATTTGAGGAGCCGGCAGTTTATCTTGTGGAAATAAATGACGATGCAAAAGTTAATTAGACTGTAACATGCGCAGTCCGCTGCTCAACCACTGCGGACTGCGAAGAATTAGAAACCGCTGGAAGTAACTCATCCAGCGGCTTTAACAAATGAAGCCTTCTTGGTGCTCGTTACCCAGGAGAGCGGCGCTCTGGAGGAGCTGCAGACGTAACATCTGTCCGTTTCGGAGAAGGGAAACCACGCAAAATATAAAATTAAAAAATAAAAATCCTGGTAAAAGCTCACACCGGACCACGCAGGGTAAAACACTCACAGAGTTCAGTTGATCTGTTTGGATCAGACAGATCCAACTGACTGATG
>NW_006801804.1:2495-3681 GCF_000485575.1 Poecilia formosa
AATTTTCAAGTGTTGATTGTATTTCACAGATATTTTTTATTTTAATGTGTTAATTTTATTTTTGAACCATTTTCAAGTGTTGATTGTATTTCACAGATATTTTTTATTTTAATGTGTTAATTTTATTTTTGAACCATTTTTTATTTGTAAGTATTGATTTTATTTTTTAGCCATTTAGCCAAGTCTCTGCAGAACCATTTGTCTCTGCTAATGACATCTTTAATACAATTTGTTGATCCCAGGCTTAATTTATGGACTGTAATGTGAAATTAGGCACAAGTATAAGTCTGACAGTTTGTTCACCAAGTTACTGTGCTCTCTGAGAGGATCTGTAAGTATTTGACATTGTTCCATGCCCATCGTTGACGTTAGTCACTAACAAAATGTGGATCATCTACCAGGAACACTGCAAAGAGCCTGAGTTTCTGTAGTGTAGTGGTTATCACATTTGCTTTACATGCAAAAGGTTTCTGGTTTGATACCAGACAGAAACAGATTTTGCATGTTCTATACATCACAGGTGTTTACTAAAGGTCAACAAGGGCTCTGTGGTGTCATGATCTGTACTCTGAATCCAGGCATCTTGAGTGCAAACCTCAGTTGAAATTTTCATGTTGCATCTCACATCATCAACTTTGGACCCTCAAACTGAAACAAAGCAGACAAGTTCAGTTCCTGTAGTGTAGTGGTTATCACATTTGCTTAACACGCAAAAGGTCTCTGGTTCAAAACCAGACAGAAACAGTTTTTCTGTCTGGGGTGCAGTGAGACAACAAGAGCCTTCCTCTTTCATGATGGTTCATTTGCCAATTGACTTCAATGTAGGCTTCTTTGAAATCAAAGCTACTTTACTTCAATTACCAATTGGCAGTTCTATGGCCTTATACACCTGTGTCAAACTCGTGGACCCCCAGCATTTTATAAGCCATGGGAACTCAAATGCAATATATAAAACTTCAATACATAAAATCAGTTATTTAACAATATGAGGTGTTTAATTTATTTTTAACATTGTATTTTCATACATTTGTGCTAGGGCTGCCCACTATCTGCAACTTTAGATGCATTCCTTCTCTAACACACCTGGACCATTGACTCATTATAAGCCTCTACAGAACTGAATGAGGGAAGTCAACCTTTTTTCTGGGGTGTTTTAGCAGGGATGCACTCCTGATTTGTACCGTCA
>NW_006801805.1:0-1513 GCF_000485575.1 Poecilia formosa
CTGGATGATTAATATGTTTCTTGTTGTTACGTCAACCAAGGGCACAACATACTTGAGGACATGAGACAACAGATGAGGGTTCAAAAAAATATTTAATTCATAAATTCTCTTCACTTTGATTTTCTTAGTTCAGCTTCTTCTGATTTTCTGTGAAGAAAATAAAGTTCAAGCCCTCAGATCCCATGTCCCAAAAAAATAAAGAAAACAAAACCCCAAAAGTATTAACAGAAAGTTGGACCTGGTGAGCCGGTCAAACAGAACAAAACGGTACAGCAGGGGGCCAACCCTATACAGGGCCGTCGAAGCCCCTACTGGTACCAGACTAAAGCAAAAAGAACCTAATGCAAAAGAAAGATTGAAAACAGGACAACCGGTCCCACCAGGCCAAGCACACAACGGAAAAAACAAACAAAGGCTAACAGAGATACCACATGGCAGGCTGGAAACCTCAGCTGCGGCCCACAGCGGCTGGTTTAGCGCACACCGCGCCTGGTGGTGGTGGAGCGAGCGGAAGCGAGCGGAAGCGAGCGGAAAGGCGGAGCCCAGGCAGGAATGGAGGGGAGGCTCCCTACATGCCGAAAGCCAGCCTATTTATAGGCGGACCAACAGCACCACAAATTAACGTAATTAAATGACCAAAAAGAAATTATCCAAACTCCAAAATATATTTACAAAAGCTCATTTAATCAAGGTCTATAAGAAAACAAAAAAAAAAAGAAATGGACAAAAATCATAATGTGCCCGAAGCACATAACACTTGTGCACAGAGTCAATTGGTAATATGACTTGTATTATCACACAGTCAAAGACAACGTAATATGCTGGTTGACAACGAGTTAGCCGATGTTGGAGCTGAGATAAATGCAGTAATCGAGACAACCCGAGACAATAGGCTGCACGGCTCTCTGTAGCCGAGTGCGCATACGTCTGCTGTTATATGAATGAGTAATCCCTCTACGCTGCCCCGGCTCCAGACAAGTTTAACATGAGCGCATTGGCTTATTGGGGCCAAAATAAACACATAGTAAAAATATTACTTAAGAAAATGAAAAAGGTACACTGCAGTAAAACTACTCATATGAAACTACTACTCACTACTCACCCAAACTACTCACCCAAAATGCTCAACAAGAGTCCTACACACTTTTGAAGATATCAGCGGGCTACAGGCTACTAGTCAACAAGCTGAAGGTGCTCCATTTGTATAATCTTTTCATCATTTATTTAACATTACCTGCCTCCAACAGCATTGCTGAGCTCAGTCAGTTAATTGGGGGAAAACTGTGCAAAGCTTTATAGAACGAGAATCTCAATCGATGAATCATAATTTGTATTGACACACGGAGCATAAAATCAGCCAAGAAAAGCATTCAGACTTTACTTATTTTATTAACTTTCAGCGCTGAAAGGAGACGCTTTACCATTACATCCGAGAAGAGTTTCTAAAAAGTCTGTGCAGCGTCTGAGGAGAAGAAGGAGGGCAGCTGATTTTATGTACTGAAGACACTCCCTG
>NW_006801805.1:2315-3604 GCF_000485575.1 Poecilia formosa
AGGAGTGTTTCATGTGCTGATTACCCAATGGGAAGGACAAAGGCGGAGGGAATGGCAGACTCTGTTCAGTCCCTGAGAACCATGTTAAAGATATTGTTCGTGATGCCAGACAAAGAGGGGGGGCAGAGTTCAGTGTGGAATGTGTGGCGCCGGTGTCGACCAGGAAGTCTGTGTTCCTCCCCTCCACCGTGGCTAACTCAGAATTTGCTTGAATAGAATAGAGTAATTCCATGCATCTCCCCCTGTTTCTGTATCGGAACACTGTTTAGTGTTTCGGTACAGAAACTCCTAAGAAACCTACACAAATCATTTAGCCCAAATTTGCTTTCATTGCTAACTGTAACAGTTGGATGCAATTTAAACAGGGTGTTTACACCTCAGTGAAAGAATTTAGTAGTTGATCGAAAAAATGTGCAGTAAACCCATAATTTGGTTGAGTAATTTTCCAAAGAGTAGATTTTCCTAAGATTTGAAATGGATTCCAACTAAATTTAAGTCATAACTTGAAATAATAGTCCTTATATTTGTAGCCACTGTAATTTGAACCAACTAGAACTTAGACTATCCTTTTTTGTATTTGAAGTGTGGTCGGATGTGGTTTTGTAAATCAGGAAATGAACAATTTTACTGTACTTTTATCCTGTTTCAATCGTTGTCATGCTGGAGGAGAGAAACATATTAGCCAAATGTTGGACAATCAGAGTTATAATCATTCAGGCAAACAAAATATTTCTATAAACTGCAGAGAGTTCTAACACCCTGCTGCACCGTTAAACTTATCCTGGGGGTCAAAGAGCAGAGGTCAGAGTGCAAAGGCAGTAGATAATGAATTTGCTGTAAATAAACTTAAGGTGAGAAAAAATGGCATCACACAATTCAAAAATTCTAGAAAAATCATTAAGAGCTACAAAGTTTTGTTGGCAGCCATTTTGTCTCCAACCTGTAGACTGAGGGAAATCCCAGGACCAACCATGGCAACAAACAGGACCGCCTCTGAGTCTCAGTCCGACTTTATGTGTGATGTTCCATTTGCCCCATCAGAATCTGTCCAGGGCAGCATTCAGTCCCGCTGTGCAGAAAAATCTGGGCAAAGTATGTGGCCCCCCTTGTGTGGGAGAGCCGGAGAGATACAGCAGATGAATCATTGTTTTCAAACCTCCGTCTCACGTCGGGCAGAAGCCGTTGGTCTTTTCTGCCATAGGAGACCCTCAGAAATGACGCCTGGGTCTCGTCCTTCAGCCAGGTGTTTCCTCAGAGATCACAGTCAAACATCCAATGCGAGATCCTGC
>NW_006801806.1:0-2792 GCF_000485575.1 Poecilia formosa
GAAAGAAAGAAAGAAAGAAAGAAGAACATGTTTTGCACCAAAGAGGCTGCTTTATAAATGATACACTGCAGCTAGTTACTGGCAGGATATTGTGCTAAATATTTATTTATTTTTTCCCCCAGTCACCGTTGATGACCAGCTGGAATCCAAATGCATCCACAAAAGTCAGACACATTCAGCCTCCTTTCCGCTCGGCAGTGTTTGTCATAGTTTCCCAGAAACCCAGGGCTCCCAGTGTTTCTGAAAACCCATTAAAGCTGTTGACGGAGGTAAAGACCTGGCAATTTTCACTTAAGCTCTTTACGCAGAACAAAAAACAGGAACAACACAATTATCAGAGGTTCACAATTTATTTGCCGAAGCTGCAGGTAAGAATAAAATGAAAGGAAAAACTTTTCCTTCCATCTGCTTAGTTTAAATGAATATATATTCTGTTACTCTGCTGTTACATAAAGCATCCGTTTGGGCTTTAGAACATTGGGATCAGTATTTTTCTATAAGTGAGGATCCAAAAATATTTGTGGCTGATTAAAGTTACGCTCCACCACTAACGATTTTGCAAACTCATAGCTCCTCAGGCACGTCGAAGGAGAGTTTTTCTTCACTTTAATTCACGACGTCAATATTTTGTGTAAACACTTATTCTGATATTCATGTTTCTCTCGGGTGCTCGTGGACTAACGGTCTGCATGCTGGAGCATTCATGCACTTTGAGTGATGCAGTCATTCATCAACGTGACCCCGGGCCCTTACAGATGGACGGCGAAGCAGGCTGCAGTCTGACTACGCTCAGGTCCGCTCAGTGGGCTGTCAAAGCCCATCATCTTCATACACTTTAGCGATCAATACCTCACAGCATCCTGACAGAATGAGTTAGTGCAACACACCTCTCTCTCTCTCTTTCTCTCAAATTGTAACTGGAAAATCCACACCAATAAAAAAAAAGAAGAGTAAAAAATAAATCATAAATAAGCATAGTTGCATCAATTTCCATCTCCTCTGTTTAGATCATGTTTGAAACAACATATCAAAAGGGGCTGACTTTGGGGTAGATGGAGATATTTCTCAAACTTCAATTGTCTGGAACTCTGAATCCCCCAAATCCTCACAAATGGAAAATGTCTTTTCTTTCCCGTGTTGAAAATGCAAATAGGAATATTTTGCAAATGGAGCAAGTTCTTGCAGCAACGCTTGCTCAAAGACTGATTTATAACCTGGAACATAACTGCTTCAGGCTTTCCAAGAAAGTTTAGAAATAAAGCTCAACTTGTGAAACATTACCACAGTGTATACAATAATCCTGTCTTCTCTACACAATTTATCCCCCCTTCACACTGACAGAAGACAGCACTACAATAGTAAAAGTCAGTATGTGTCCAACCCAGAGTTCAGTGGACCCTCCATTACCTATGAGGACTTGTAGGAATTGGGACACGTATAAAACTTCAACAGGGACTCTGTGGAGTGACTGTAATTATTCGGGTGGTATGGGGCATGGAGGAGTGTGGCATCAGTGGGTGTAACATGCATTTTGTAGGGCTCAGATTGACTGCAACCTCAGTTACACTGGACTATACAGTACAAATAAATTATTGTAATGCTTGGGGGGGGGGAAGCCTCATAACCACATACTGAGTAGGAGAAGAAGCAGGTTTCATGCATTGTAGTTTTTGGAAAAAGATGTTAAGTCTTGACAAACTTTTTAGGAATAAAGAGGAGGGAGGATGAGAATACACCAACGCCTGACTAACAGCTCATATATTTTGTCACAGAAATTCACATGAGTTGCAGTGTAGCCTTAAGTATCTTGAGGCTTATGAATCTTAGTTCAACTGGTTCATAAATGTCATTAAGACCTTTAAATTCTGATTAAGAAAATGACAATCAGCTCCTCGATTGTAAGGAGTGGAGTGTTTGGGAGTCAGGCTCGCATCTTGTTACGACTTACGCGAGAAATAGATGGTAGTTCTCATTTGCAGCTATTGATCATGAGAGACTGAGATCCTACATACATGAGGCTGCTAAGAGATTTCTCCATAGGTTGGTTGAATTTAGCCCAATAAATAGAGGAAGGCTTCAACACTGAAGATGTTTTTTTTTTTTATTTACCACAATCTAATCACATTTAAACCAACGACAAAAGGTCCAGAAGTCGTCACTGTTGTCCTTGATTTGACAAATCAATAATAACTAAAAGCTGTCAAAAATCCTTTTACTTCTTACAGTTTATAGCTTTCATGGATGGACATGTCCGTGTCTCTTTCCAGAAAAAAAATATATATATATATATAAATATATATATATTTTTTTTAAAGAACCAAAAAATGTCAAAGACCAGTCAGGATTTTTTCTTTGTTTGAAAGATTTATGAGCTGATGGAACATTTCTGCCTCAGATAAGCTCTCCAAATACCATCTAACCCATCATTTTAAAACGTGCAGCATCAACTTCTCAGCAGGGTCCATCGGGGCAGAGCTGAACCCTTTCCACTCTGTTTGCTCTTTCACCAAAGTTTGAGTTTCATGTTGAGTAAATCAGTATTACTGAAGTAGAACTTTGGCTGATCAATGACTTCAGCTTTCTGATTAGATAATGGCTTACAGATCTGGAGAATATACTTTTTAACCTAGTGACATTAACGTTATCGCTTCAAGAGAATCCGAGATCCAAGCAGAAGTGATAATTTATTAAAAAATAGATATAAAAATAGCTGTTCTATTGGGATGTGTATGAACATCATGCAACAAACTGGCCTCTGACCTACAGCACATTTATCCAGGGACTCCATATAT
>NW_006801807.1:0-2786 GCF_000485575.1 Poecilia formosa
ATAAAAATGTCTGCTTAAGTACTGTTGTTGGGCTGTCTTAATTTGCAAATGAAAAAAAAAAAATTTATAGAGTAGATGTATTGAAAATTGAAAGTTGTGATTTGATTCTGGCTTCCTTTACCACGTGACGATGTCACCTAAATTGCCTACCGATCTGAGACTGGCAAAATAGCAGTTTGAATGTTCTGTCCATTTAACATTTCAGGCTGGGCTCACCTGGAATATATATCTTTTTTTATTATTTCATATAAAATGACAAAGCTTTATCTTATCTAACCAAAGAACACATTCAGTAATAATTTCTGGACAAGAAAATATCCTACTTATTTCATTAAGGAAATCATACCTAAATTTAAAAAAAAAATTAGCTGGAAGAATAATCAAAATCTCAACTATCTCCACAGTAAATGATTGCTTGCACAAACAAGAAGATCTGAAAATAACACTATTTTAGCAGGTGTGGTATGTAAATAGAGCCTAATTAGGGCAAGACACTGGAAGATTGATGCAAAGACTGCAGCGAGAGATTCAGCCACCTGCTTGTTTCCTCGCCAATTTCCATCTGCAGCCCTTCACGGAATCCCCACAGCTCCAATCACAGGCAAGGTTAACATATTCATTTCTAATGAAAAATTAGAAAGCCAACATCACTTCAAAATATGTTTTAAACTGCTGTGTCATTTAAATTGGGTTAAAAATCAACTGTTTGACCTCTCTGGGCCTTCTGGAGCAGAGCAACTGAATTGAATAATAAAATGAGAAATTTCACCAAAGGATAATATGCACACACACATATAGAAAGGAAAAAACAAAATCCTGATTGTTGGTAATTGCAACATAGTGTTGCTGCAAGTGATGACAGCAGAAATTGCAGGCCTTAAATATCCTGAGCTTTAGAAAAAATGACTGAATCAATAAACAAGTAAGTTGAAAATAAAAATCTCTAGCACAACCCTGGTGTCACAGTTATGACATACCGTCATAAATGAATCTGTTACTAGCATGAGCGTCCTCACAGGTGATGGCACCCAGGCTATCATTTCAGGGTATAGAGAGCCTGTGATACATATGGTGAAAATTAAACTGCCACTCACTTAATGTCGAGCAATTCATAGTCCCATATTTTATGAATAACAACAACTGACTGTTGCAGGAGCATTTAAAGTGATTTGGTGGCTCTTGAGTAATGAAAGAGGTTTTTAAATGATGTGGTGTTATAAATTTGAAGTATTGGAAAGTTCTTAACGTGATGCTAGAAAAATTCAGAACAAATTAATGTAAGTAAAAAAAAAAAAGTGCAATTGAATTGTGACATTATATCACCCTTTAAAAGTTGATAAAATTGAGAGATGACGTTTCCATTTTGTGTTGCCAAATGTGTTGAGGTCATGTCAGAAATAAACTGTTTTGAGTCTACACTTAAATCCTCAAGACAGTAACAGTAAATTTAACCACAAGGACAAGGACATTAAAACGTATTGTTAAAAAAAACAAAACAAAAAAAAAACACTTAATTCTCAACGATAGCTTTTGACATTTAACAATAGCTTATGCATTAATGTGTTAAGTGGTCATTAATGTATGAATAAATCAAACCCAGCACTTTCTTTAATATTTTATTCACAAAATTTATTTATTTTTTTATTTTTCTTTTCACACCTAAGAATTGAGCAACTAACCAAACAGTCATCTTTTTGGACTGTGCCAGGAAGCCAAAGCACCCACAGAGAACCTGCAAACAGGAAATTAACTTTTGATATATTAATTTTTTATGTATTGTTGAGAAACAAGACATTTTCTACCTAATGCTTGTCGTTACCCCTCAAGGTCTGTTAATGTGCAAAAGTGAAACCACTAAGACAAGAGTCACTGTTCAACTTCACAATCAACCAGAATTATCAACCAGAATTTATTCAATCAAATGCATAAAATCACACCATCAGCTCAACATGGTCATCAGATACCAAAGCCAAAAAGGAAACATTAATTACCTTAGAAAAAAAGGCAAAATATGAAGACGTGCCTTCAGAGACCACTGTGTGTGCCAGTTAAGACAGTTCCACCCAGGGATCTGACTAGCTGTTTTAGCTCAATTACTTTTATATCAAGGTGGGTTCACTGTTTAGCGGTAGTCTCCTGCGTACAAATAGCACCACGTCATTACGTGTTGCCTGTATGTCACAGACTAACGAAAAATAATATTAGCAAACATTTATCCCATAAACTTTCTTCTTCTTTTTCACAGTGAAAGTTTACATCATTTGACACGTCAGGACAATTATTTGCTGTACTATTCACGTTGATTTCTCCAGCCTCAAAATTGGTGCTTATTTTGTTTTCTGTGACATTCTCATAATCTTTTAATGATTTTGGCTTCTCTCCAAAACCACCTTGGTCATATTTGACAGGAGGTTTGTGAAGAACCATCATATTTGCTGTGCTTTCAGAGTTGCCATTTGTATACTTCTCGAAATTGATTCAAGTTATTGAACAGTACAGTATTCTGAATTATTCAATGTAATCTAAACAGTTTCTAAGGAAACCCAGCAGATTGGATTGAGTCGATGACATTCCAGATTCACGTTCAGCATTCACCCCGTCCTGGTCATTTTTTCTTTGGGAACAGTGGAAAAAATGTTCCCCAGACAACACAAGAAATAAACAAACACACAGGAAACCCAAATTCTCACACAGCTTTGACCAAATTCTTTTCAGTAAAGTAGGTGTCAACGATTTTTCTCCTTCCTGTTGTCCAATATCCCAGACCAAAATGGAAAAAGAAAAAA
>NW_006801808.1:0-2786 GCF_000485575.1 Poecilia formosa
TGTGGTCCGTTAGTCTGCCATAATAACAGTTGGCTTGTCAGAGGACAGCTCTACTTCCACTAGGGGGCTGAGTCATGTCAATTGTGTGCTACTTCTGACCAGCACTGATATCTATGGATAAAGTTGTATTTATCAATACTGAGCTGTTTTAGCAGGAATGATTTTCTGCCTCACCTGCCCCTCGGCTCCAGCCAGTTTTGACCTGGATCTCGTATTTAAAGCTCCCATTCTGGCCACAGAGTGGAACCACACCTGCCCGGCGAAGATCCAGCTGGTCCAACTTGTGCAAGATGGCTGCTGCCACAACGTAGCTGAGCAAGCCCAGTATGCACACCAGCAGCACAATCAGGCTTGGTGGACCTGAACGCTCCTAAAACATACAGCAAGGCGTACATTTGGGTTACGTCTTTAACACGTTTCTAAAAAGCTTGTTTTTTTTGTGTGTTTTTTTTTTGTGGTACTGACTGGCGTTATAAAGCTAATGGCGTTGGTCGGCACAAAAAGGCCCGCGGCAAACGATGTGAGGTGTCTGGTGCGGCAGACGGTTCTGCTGAAGTTGGTCTCTGCCAGCGGCACCATCCCGTCCGTCCTCCACTGCTTCTCGGCCTCGCTGAAGTACTGACACAGAGCAGCAAACACCCCGACCTCCAGGCGAACACGGGCGGGCTGAGAATCAGGGCCGCACGGCGTGCTAACATTGATGAAGTAATCCTGAGTGGTGTCGTAGGATCTGGTCAAAACAAATGCAAATTTATCAGAGAAGATCAAAAATCGATGCTAAGAATCGAGGAGTGATCAATATAAGGAGACAAGCTTGTCTGTTGTTGCAACCTGTCAAACGTAGGATACCATATTTCAAATGCCACGTCAAAATATGGCAGCAATATGTTTCCTTTTAGTTGATGCCTTTTCTATCAGAGAAAATTCTGGCTTCACTAAAAGAACCAAAATCAAAATTTCTCTTTTTTTGTGGAAGAGTTCAGAAACACAACCTAATTCAGACGAGGATTAGGTTCTTACTCTGGTGACAGGAAGAAGGTGTACTTCCTGTGGTCGTGCCCTCTGGTCATACTGAGAGTGATGCGCTTCCTGTCCGTGCAGTTGAACTCGTTGGGTTCCTCGTGGGAATGGAGGTAGGCGGTCAGATACGGCTCCTCCTCCACTTTTTCATCTTCGTCAATCTCGTTTGCGTCTGAGAAGGGAAAACAAATGCAACCATGCAATCAAAAATACTGACATAAAAATAAGAAGAAAATTGAAATAAAAGCAAACATTTGGACAGTATCGATATCCAAATCAATCCAATTTGTTTACACAGCACATTTAAAATAACGTGTTTACCTAAAGTGCTTTACAAAAACAAGACAAATCAAGCAATAGAAGTCAAGACATAAAACAGTAAAAACGCTCACGTCTAAAACGCACTTAAAATTAAAGACTGTAAAAATAATGCATCAAGTCACAATGGGCCAGACGCTATTTAAATAAAAGTGCTTTTGGATACTCGGTCCAAGTTGTTTTATTACACGGAAAACAGCTGAGTAAGGTCTACTGGCAAATGATTGCTGAGTATAAGGTTCTTGTGTGCACATTTTTCTAAAGTCAGAAATACACAAAATATTCAGTAAAATACGTTATTTTTGCTTCCTCAACAATAAACAAAACAGGCAATATTTTATGAAACAGAAAAAGTTGTCTCTTTTCCTGGAAAAACTGGCTTCAGTCAAGTTTATTGGAATTATTTTTTTTAGTAAGTCCCGGATGTTTGAGATCCCGCTTACTATGAAACTAAAATGAAAGCACAAAATGTAGAGAAATATATAATTACTATTTATTTATCCATAAAAGGAAAACTGCAGTTTGGACACATAGTGACAGAAAAAAAAACAATGAAAAACAACAACAAAAAAATTTATTTCTGCTTTTATATTCTGGCCAAATGTGCTCCATCATTTTAATACAAAGGTGAATTTAGCTTCACTATGTTGCTTTGTTTCTGCACGGTAAGTCGTTGCTCACCTTCGATGGCGGTGAAGTTGAGCTGGACAAACAGACCCGCCTGTCTGTTGCCGTTTCCCGCGCTGACCTTGACCACCACCGAGTCACAGCGGCTGACGTTTACTGCTGTGGCCGAGGGGACTCCAGCAACCCCAGGACCCTCGGCGCCCGCTTCCCCACTGCTGCTGCTGTTGCTAATGGCGACCGTGATGGCCATGCTGTCGTCGAGCCCAGAGATGGGGATGTGGGTGCCGTTTTCGGTGCGAAACTCCATGGACGCCACCTCGGTGGAGACGGCATAATTGGAGATGTAGTTGAAAGGGAAGGGGTTGGACTCCACCTGGGAGGAAACGGGAGATAAAGGAGGAGAAGAGCGGAGGCAAAGTGAAACTTCAAAAGAAGTCAAACTCTCTGTCAGCACGATAATGACGTCTTGCTCTAAAGGCACCGTTCATCTTGAACATAACTCAGTAGTTTTCATCATTTGGTGATATTACCTGAAAAAGTAGCTGCAAGATGCTGTTTCCTACCGCAGCTCTGCCGAGACTTTGGTTGAAAGCTCGAGGGATGGAGAACCGCTCACATTCTGGAAGAGCAGGAAAGGATCAGTGGGAATGTCTGGACACAATGAGGATGTAGAGCATCTCCAGAACCGGATGTAAAAATGAGCAGAAAACTTTAATTTTTGGTGTGATCTGACCGGAGGACATTCATCCACACGTTTGTCACCTCTGCCTACATGGCTTGTCTCAAACAAGAACCAGGATTTCTTACTGCTTGCTTTCAAA
>NW_006801809.1:0-1305 GCF_000485575.1 Poecilia formosa
ATCCTTCAAAGGCCGGATTTGTAGACCACTTACATCGTAAGGCGGCGACAAAGCCTGTCCAAAGCTGTGTCCGAATTCAGAGTCTGCATCCTTCGAAGGACTGGTTTACGTAGGATGGGTCCTTCGAAGGCTGGGAATAAACTAAGACCGGAAGAAAAATATCTGTGGATTCGGACAGGTCTAGCCTTCACCAACTGTCCCCGCCCCCACCTCAGCGTAACTCATGTTGCCAAGCAACCATGACAGCATAAAGCAGAGAGCGGAGAAGAAGAAAAAACAACGGAGTTGAAGTTTGTTTTTCAGTCTTGTATTACTGATTTCTATATTATTCTTCACCTTTTATAGTAAAGGATGTTCCATAGTAAAAAGGAAATCTCTTAGTTTGATTCTAAAACGTTCAAAGGTGTACTTCACTTTTCTACAAGGAATACATAAGCAAATTATTCATTTACAAATATAATACTCTCCACATTGGAGATAGGACATTACGGTTAAATAAACCTATTATGTTTGAAGGCTTAACTTTAATTAATCAATCAAACCGACGTGCTCTGCTTTGAAATACTTTATGAACCAAACATTTTTCAACCAGACCTGTCTGAATAATATCGGTGTTTAACTCCCACTCATTGGGGAAAGCTAGCGGGAGTTTTTATAACAATGTGCCAGGAGTTTGACGTTTTCTCTCAGTATACCGAACCTGGAGCACCCGGCCAGCTGACAGCTGGTGAGGGTAACTGGCTATTCGGTAGCAGACAGGTCTGAAAATGTCAGAGCAATATTGCAATTAGGTGATGTACTGATGAACCGAGCAGATATTTGAGATTTACACACTTACATTCTCGCCTAAAAACATTGTACCAAATCACGTTGTGTCATTTAAAGTGTTATATAGCTAAGTAATTTGTCACTATTCAACCCCATTGACGCTCTGCCTGAACGCCCAGATGGAATCCGCAATGAATTATGGGATATCGTGGCCCGTGAAGGATGCACCGCACCCATCCTTCAAATATGGGAAAAAGAAGGATGCATTTGAAGGAATCTTTGAATTCGGACAGACCTTGTCGCCACGCTATGATGTAATCGGCCTACAAATCCGTCCTTCGAAGGATGTAGACCCTGAATTCGGACACAGCGAAAATGTGAAGACTCCTCCAAATGCGTCCTACATGGCCCACCCTATTCCATGATAAACTGCGGGTCCAAAACATGTGTTCAGGAGAGCAGCAATGATGGTGAAGAGTGGCAAATTATTTTGCTATATTACACTTTAAGTGACACAACATGATGTTTCACAATGTT
>NW_006801809.1:2305-3779 GCF_000485575.1 Poecilia formosa
AATCCTTTATATACAGAACAGAAACCGCTAAGCTAAAAACTAATTACGAAGTGAATGCTACCAGTCGAAATTTGCATTAATTTTGTGATCTCACTGCTTTTGCACCTGCTCCGTTCGGGCCGCTTCTCCGTTCCGCTTTTCTTTCACCTAAAACATGCAGGACAGGGGGGCGGTGAGGACCAGGGCTGAGAAACACTGGTGTAGATCTTCACGTTACATTTGTTTCCTGTTTCATTGTGTTTTGGATTTCCTTGTTTTCCCTGGATTTTGGATTTAGTTAGTTTGTTTAGTTGATTAAAAATAACATCCACATAAAGTACGTCCATTGCCTGCTGCGTTTGTGTCCACCGCCACACCACATCATGACACAAACCAGATGAAAAAGCCCATCTTTAAACATTTATTGTGTAATTAAACAATAAAGCTGACAAGTAAATTTTATGAAACAGATCACAGTTTAATAAATATTTGTTGTATTTAACATATTTCAGGTAAGTAAACATGCAATGAAATAGATCCAGTCCTAGAATAGAAGTGACTCAATTCCGATTTTTTTGATGTAATGCGACCTGTATCCGATCTTTTCATGGCAGTGTGAACAGCACAGGTCGGATTCTTTTTCGAATGTGACCCATATCCGATACGTATCCGATTCAAATGCGACCATGACGTCCAGGTCGCATTCATCCGAACTGAACGTCACTGTTTCTCAACAAATCTCACTATTCTCGTCCTGATAAGCGCAAGTGGGAATAAAAACAACAACCATGACGGATTATATGAGGATGAAGTTGTTAATATGCTGCTCCGGCCGGACAACAACTTCAAATATGTAAGCTAAGCTCCACCGTTAGCCTCCATGTTTACTTCCGCAAACACTGAGCACTTCTTTTTATGGCGGTTGGCAGAACACTGAGAACGCTGACGTTATGGCGCCCTCTACTGCGCATGCAGGACACTTTCAGGTCGTTTGCCCGTTTACACTGCAGAACGCATACAGGTCGCATTTACTGGCAGTGTGAACGGCCCTGGCAAAAAAATTGGAATTGCCAAAAAATCGGAATTGAGTCACTTCAGGCTGCAGTGTGAACGCACCCAAAGGTGAACCATTGCCACCTTCCACCTATGAGAGGCCCCATGGGCCAAAACTTACAAACTCTCTTACACATACTATCAAACTCTCTTACACTCACAGTCAAACTCTCTTACACATACTATCAAACTCTCTTACACTCGCTATCAAACTCTCTTACACATACTATCAAACTCTCTTACATTCACAGTCAAACTCTCTTACACGTACTATCAAACTCTCTGACAGAGTTTGATTGCAACGGAAGTTAACTTAAAATTTCAGTTTCTGATTGGACCCCAGGCAGGAGTAGGCGGGTTTTCATGGACAGAAAAATAGCTTAGTGCCAGTGACTAACAGACTCAACTAATATTTTAAATGACATCGTGAGCGCTCCTACAG
>NW_006801810.1:0-994 GCF_000485575.1 Poecilia formosa
ATGTTGGTGACTGAAGCCTGTTATGATGACTCCAACACATTTCTTCAGACAGGTTGGCACGACTTTTAATGCTGTCCAAAAAAATTTCTATAAGCTGACTAATTTCTTTAGTAATTATTTCTGACTTTTTTATGCTTTATCTTGTAAACCAGGTGGGCAGAGTAATTTGAATGAATATCATGGTGACACACACAGGTGAGTCTGATTAGTTTTGTTCATACTTCTTTTCAATAATATTTATTTATTATCCTAATGTTTCTGCTATATTTCCTGTTTTTCCTTCCAGGCTGGAAGTCTTCCTCCTTCATATTGGCGAAAACAAGAGCAGCACCAAAGACACTTCACCATCAGTAATCACAAGACCATCCATGGCCGCTTCCAATGAACTTTCAAAGCACACTTCACCTTCGGTGCAAAGTACCATGAATGTGTGACCTTTGTTGTATATTGCTGACAGTGCTGTTTGATATTTTGAAATAAAAGTAGATTATATTCTGCAAATGGTGCTGGTGTTTTTGTAGATTCAAGTGGCATCTAATGTCTTTTAAAATGAATTTGGGGATTATTGATGGCCAGTAGTTTCTGAAAAAAAAAAGGTTTTAATTGCTCAAGTGGCTTTTATTTGGTAGTAAATTGACAAAAAAAAAGTGGGTAATGAGAGAAGGGGAAGACTGGGAAGCGAACCCACTACAGCCGCATTGAAAACTAGAGCCTCCATATGGTAGATTATGCTGAACCCCATCACCACCACAGCACACTCTGCAAGTAGTATTTCAAAACTCAGATTTCTATGTTAATATATACTTTACACCGTTCTGTGTTAGATAAACATGTTCATAGTGTTAACTTTTGACAAAATACACTAGTGTTGGGTAACACTGATGTGTGTTTGATTTCAACTACTGTGAGTGTTGATTCAACCATATCACAAATAACACTTTCAAAAGTGTAATTTCTACACCATCCAGAGTGGACCAATATAGACACTTTCAAA
>NW_006801810.1:1994-3766 GCF_000485575.1 Poecilia formosa
ACCACAGGATGTCTGATATCGTCTGGACTGTCTGGCCATGGCAGTATCAGGGTTATCACATCAGTACCATTTAAAAAGCAATCACTCTTTATGTTGGACTTGCAGGTGCCACAATTTTCTGAAATTCTATTCCAGTATCTCCCTAGAAGAGTACATGTAGTGTCACCTTGTTCCTTTGGAAGAGAAATGACAGGACCAAGGCTATGAATAATTTGTGAACACTTCTGACATCGTTCACAACAGTCAGCTGTGTACAGCTTACAGTCTGTGGTGATGTCAGACTGGGTCAGATAGTGTGACATGTAAAACATCAGGACTCCTGGCTTGTCCTGATGTTTTACATCCCTGATCTGCAGAGTTTCAAAGAGTTCAGTCTGAACTGCAAAGACTTCCAGGTAGAGACTGGAAAGTCTCTACCTGGATGGTGCATTGCTTCAAAGAAAAACCTTGCAAACAATGGTGTCTCTGCAAAAGATCAGCAATCTCCTCAGGAAACTGAGCCACAATCCTTCTGACAATGGTCAAGTTTATGACGCTTTGCGTGGTGGCATTCATCCAACAATTGAAAAATGAGTTGGAAAATTTGCAGAAGTACATAGCTGAGTCAAGATTGACATCCATGTGGACGAAATCATCTGTGTCATTTTGATTTCCATCTTCAGAGTTTTCTTCTTCTGAAGAAGATTCCTCTGACGAAGAAAACTCATAAACTTCTCCAAAATGTTTCCACATATTTCCAGCATTTGAGCTTCCCGAACGAACTTCCTCATCCTTAGAGGACACATCCAGTTCTTCAACATCCCTGCTGTAAATATGGTCAGGGTGACTTTGAGTGTCATTGTCTGAGTTTTCTTCATCAGTAAACCATTCTTCTGATGAAGAATAGTCTGAGATGTCATCAAAATGTGACTCAGCAGTCCCAACATTTCCTTCTTTAGAGGAAACATCATTGTTTGTAGCATCCATGGTCTCAAAACTGTCTGTGGAATTTTGAATTCCATCCTTAGAGTTTTCATCAACTGAAGATTCTTCCTCCGTTGAAGAGTCAATAAAGATTATTTCAAAATTCATCAGACTTGCCTCGCTGTCATAGCTTGCTTGAACAGCCAGGTCCACTTGTTCATGGGGAACATAAACACTTTCAAAAGCATTAACCTGTCATTCAAGAGAGGACCCAAATTTGGGTCCTCTCATGACATTGTGAATGACAGGTTAAGGTCTTCAAAAGTGTTTTCAGTGTTTACTTCAGTATCCCCAGCGCAAGCTTCCAAGTGCAGCTCTGTTTTGATTCCAGTAACACTTTCCAAATCAACTGTGTCCTCAGACGTCAAATCCTCCTCGATGGTTACTTCCTCAACTTCAGAGGAAACTTCCATGTCTTCCGGCATAATCTCCTCAAAACAAAAGTATTTCCATCTATTGTCCTCTTTGCTTTCCACTAAAAGTCCTTCGTCTTGTACCGAATCATCTCTGTGTTTTAAGTTTTCTTCGGCGACATCCTCAAAACAAACTTTCATCAGAAGGGCTCTCTTCTGGAATTTCTTCATCCTTAGTCCTGTATCCCAGGAGGTTTTCAACTCCCTTCGTCACGAGATAGCCGACACCCCAACCGATCGTAAGAGTCATTTTTACTGCACTGGAAATACTTTCTAAAATCACTCTCTGAAATCGTCTCTCTCGAAGTGTTCTACCTCCAACGAAGTTGAAAAGCAAACTGAGGATTCTTGTATTCCAAATGATGATCATAATCTTTTGAACTTTTATGACATCAT
>NW_006801811.1:0-1872 GCF_000485575.1 Poecilia formosa
TGAAAGACGAAAAAGACAGGAGTGGGAACTATTTCCCAGAGTGCTTAGCGACATATTTTTGTATCCTGTGCTGCTCCGTGTGAGTGAGATGGACATGTGTTACATTGATTTGACTCTTGTATGCTGTTAATGAAAATGTTTTGAGTGGAACTCTGATGCGTGAGTGACTGACTATACTGTCTTCTGTGAGTGGGTCTTATTTGACCTGGGTTACAATCAATGTGTTTTATTTGCCACTTTTGTCATTTTGATTCAAAATAATGTTTTGTATAATACTTTCTACTGTTTTATTTCACGCAAGAATTATTTTTTGTTTGAAATGTTTTTATTTTTCACTTTTTTAAACATTTTTAGAACAATTTGTAGAACATTTGTGACAATTTATAGAACATTTTTAAAACAAAATAACAGCAATTTTACAACAGCAATGAAGAAATGTCAATAATGGACAATGTCAACATCCATTATGTGTGTGTGGGCATGGGAAGGGTTGCGAAAGAGTACGTTTCTTGAAACTAGCTAGCTAACCAAGCTAGCTAACATCTGTATTCTATGATGCTATGTGTATCATGCATGTGAGTGTATGTATGTGTGTGCATTTATTTATCCATCCGTTCATTCGTTCGTCCATCCATCCATCTTCTTCCATTTTTCCATGGTCAGGTTGTGGGGGTAGCAGTCTAAGTAGTGAGGCCCAGACATCTCTCCCCCCAGCTACTTGTTCCAGCTCTTCCGGGGGAATCCCAAGGCGTTCCCAGGCCAGCCGAGAAACATAGTGTGTCCTGGGTCTTCCCCGGAGCTTCCTCCCGGTGGGACGTGCCCGTACCATCTCACCAGAGGCGACTAGAAGGCATCCTGACCAGATGCTCCTCTTGACGTGAAGGACCAGCGGCTCTACTTTGAGTCCCTCCTGGATATTTATCTCTAAGAGAGAGTCCAGACACCCTACGGGGAAAACTAATTTCGGCCGCGACCTCGTTCTTTCAGAAATGACACAAAGCTCATGACCATAGATGAGGGTAGGAACTTAGATTGACCAGTAAATAAAGAGCTTCACTTTTTGGCTCAGCTCTCTTTTCACAACGACAGACTGGTACAGCACGGCTTCACTGCCGACACTGTGCCAATCCGCCTGTTGATCTCCTGCTCCATTTTTCCCTCATTGGTGAACAAGATCCTGATATACTTGAATTCCTCTACTTGGGGCAGGACATCCTCCCTGACCTGGAGAAGGCACTCTATTCTTTTCTGGGCCATTTATTTATGCATTTGTTTCTATAGCTATGAATTTTTATTTTATTTATTGAGATGATAAAAAAAAGAACCTTGAACACATTGTGCAGCAGTTTTTGCATGTCATTCAACACATTTTCTCTCTTGGTTTTCTCATCCAGGGTGTCAGACACAGACTTACACACACAAATAATACACATGCACAATAAAGTATATGCAGTAATGTTAGTTAGTTGGTTGTCATAATGGGTCCTAGTGAACGCACCCACATGCAAGAACACAACCAGTTGAGCGAATCACAATAATAAAGTTTATTAAATAAAGAGAAGTGGTGGGGAGATCTGGATACGGGGTTGGAACTGCAAGGTCATCAACTGTTAAATGAGAGGACAGATGTGAATAGCAGTCGGTGGCAGAAGGATAATGCAGAGATAGTCGGTGAATCTTACTTGGATAAGGGGTGGAATGGGTTTGATTGTTGCCTGATTGTTGCCTGAGGTTGCGACGGAGGACTGAGGTCCAGAGCTCGCTAATCCGGCGAGCGGAGCACGTTGGAGGACGGGCAGGTAAGAGCAGCTGTAGCGGACGGTTGGCAAACGGAGAGCTCGATTCATCCAGGGGCGAGGGTACTGGCTTTCA
>NW_006801811.1:2495-3389 GCF_000485575.1 Poecilia formosa
ACTACATGTTCTTATGTGTCAGAAGAGGGCTTAGGAACTAATAACACACACAAAAAAAATTGACCAAAAAGCACTTGGGGGCAGGGAGCAAAAGGGGCAGGTGCTCAAGCCCCCCCCCCAACTGCTTTCGCAGTAAAAAAATTGGCGAATGGACAAATTTAGAAAAGCACAACAGAATTCAGATGTATAAAGCCCTGCGCATGCATATACCTGTGCATATTTCCTTTATAAATCCCAATTACTGGAAAATAGAGGGCAGCTGCTAATCCGCCATGTTGCCACCCTTAAATATTCCTACATATGTAAATTAGCATAAATACCTCAGATGAAGCAATAACTATGGCAATGGTCCTTGCTTGTAGCATTAAAAGTGCTTATCCACAGAGCGTTCAGCTGTGATTTAATGAAATCACAGCTGATTTTCTTAACCCTTGTGCGTGCGACGACTGAGGCAAATGTAGAGGACTGCTGCAAATGATACAGGTTTTATGGGAGTGGGGTCGTTGGACCCCATTTCTAAACACAAGGGCTAAATCAGCTGTGATTCATCTTATACAGATGATACACATCTGTATGATACACACCTGTATAACATGTGTATCATCTTATACGCACGATTCCTCTATTTTTGTGTATAAGTTGCACATGATACAATGATACAGTTGCACATGTGCAACTTATACACATGATTCGAAACTTCTGCATTCCCAACTCACTGTAAAGGACTGTCATGAAATTGTAGTGTCAAATAAGATACAGGGAAGAAGCTTTTCAGTTAGATAACTGAAAAGCTTCTTCCCTGTATCTTTGCTAGCAAAGTCGTTAGCTAGCAGCTAGCTAATAGCACAACAACAGCAGCCTAATGTCTATATGATAAAAATACTGAATCGATAG
>NW_006801812.1:0-2151 GCF_000485575.1 Poecilia formosa
AAATGTTTTTTATACTTTGTGTTCAGCTACACATGTTCTATCATTTGAGATAAATACATATTTTAAAAAGAACAAATGGTCTATTTGAATTTTATGTATAATTGCAAATTATAAAAAAAAAAATAATAATAAAAATGACTCGAAATGACTTGAAATTAAAGGTTCCTGACTTGAGACTTGACTCGACTTTTGCCTGTCTTGACTTGAGACTTGACTCGACTTTTGCCTGTCTTGACTTGAGACTTGACTTGACTTGAGGACAGAGACTTGAGACTTACTTGAGACTTGCAACACAGTGACTTGGTCACACCTCTGGTCAAAGGTAACAAGGTGACTGGAGGGCTTATTATGTTGTACAAAAAAACCCCCAACAAAAAACAAATAATTTTAGTACATAAATAAAATTGACCAAAAGGACACTTGGGGGCAAGGAGCAAAAGGGGCAGGTGCTCAAGACCCCCCAACCCCCCTCTGCGGAGGTGTCAGTGGAACTCTGGCAACCAGTGGGTCCACATTTCACGAGGAATAGCCTGAGGAAGAAGCACAAAGAGATATCACTTGAAGTCCACAACAGGAGATCATAGTGAGAAGCATGGAGGGCTGAAGTGCCAAATACTGGCTAACACTCTGGATATGAAGTGTCTGCAGCGCCGTCCTCATATACTCCTCCAGATGATCTGATTATTTGCAGCTGTGCAGGAATCAACGGCAATGCCCTCGGGAGGAGACAGCCTCTTGGCACCCTCTAGTGATAAAAGAGGGGGAAAGCAGCAAAAAGGAATCATCCCAACAACCCGGGTTACCAACACCGTAAATTGTTTTTACGGTGGAATTTTGCAAACCCCAGCTGCCGGCGATTTACCGTAAAATCTAAGTTTTTTTACATTGTGGGGTTCCTAGAATTTCACTGTAAAAAAATTACACACGCCGCATGCGCAGTGTGTCGCAGCGCCTCGTGCTCCTCTGGATGTTTGTAACTCGGCGCGGATCGCGCGCGCCGCCGTTCACACAAACTGGACGATCTGGAAGATGGTCTGCCAGGCGGCTCCAATGTAAACCTTACCTATAAACGCCATGCTGCCGTCTTGGCTCACAGTGCTCAACCAGAACTGTTAAAAACGCAACTATAACTCAGCCTTCAGTCCCTGACATCACCGCTGTACCACCGACAGAGAGAAAAGGGGACGTGAGCTTGGCGGCTGGGCTGATATAATCAGCGTACCTGTAACTAGTCCGGCTCCTTTGCTGATTCGGTCCACTTCATCTCCAAGACGGGGAACAAAATATGCATCCAGTTTTTGACTTTTCTTTGCTCTCTTTTTTCCATCCTTTTCACTTTGCCGCTTCTTCATGGAGCTCCAATTACAAGGAGGAGGAGGAGTCAGCTGGTGACAAGCTTTACCCAGAATGCACTTTGAGGCAATAAAGACAATCCACTTGTAATTTAATGCGTCATAAAGTTAAATGTAAGAGTTAAAATGAAGCCAGTCAAGTTGCACAACATTTTAGTCAATATTTTAAACCCACTAAGTCACTAAAATCAGTCGGTCTTGTAAAGTTTGTAGCAACCATGAGTCAACAATGACTTGAGTCAGCCTGCTATATAATCTACTTGTCATGAACTGGCTGGGCCCAGGTTGTAGAGAAAATTATTAAATTTAATGAAAGAAGCTCAATACAGTTCAGAACAGGCAGCACGGCAGAGAGTTTAGCAAACAGCTACATACCGGTAGCAACTATTTAAGCCCACCTGTTGTCTTTGTCTCTTGTCGGATCCTTGTCTACTGTCTTTGTATGACAGTTGTTGCGCGTTCGGCTGTCCAGTTGAACTGAGAAGTCCTGGTCTGCTTAGCTCTCGTTTTCAGTCTTCAGTGTACAGGGATATCAGGTAACTAGACACAGCTGGGAAGACAGGACAGGAACAGGACTAAACACAGAAAACCTCAAAAATAACTACACAGAACATAACACTACTGAAGCACTATTCTATATAACTCTAGATCACGTGTCAAACTCAAGGCCCACGGGCCACATGTGGCCCCCCCAGCATTTTATAGGCCGATGATTGACTTAAAATAGGTTTTGAGCACGAATTGATGACAAACTACATCTCCCATAATGCATTCCGATTGTTACCAGCCAACATTACGG
>NW_006801812.1:3080-3694 GCF_000485575.1 Poecilia formosa
CGCTAATTCACCAGTCAGTTGGATCTGTCTGATCCAAACAGATCAACTGAACTCTGAGTTTTTTACCCTGCGCGGTCCGGATTATTTAGTTATTTATTTAGGGTGGTTTCTCTTCTCCGAAATGGACAGATGTTACGTCCTCCAGAACGCCGCTCTCCTGGGTAACCTGCACCAAGGCTCCAGATAAACTGCTGGCTCCTCAAATGGATTAACACAACGTTGCATTCTTTGGTCTGTAATGGAGACTTGAATTTAACGTGCCATTTTTTCAATAATTTTTTTGATCCCAGGCTTAGTTTATGGACTGAACAGACAACATTGATTTTATTTTTGAACCATTTGTATTTCTAAGTATTGATTTTATTTTTGAACCCTTATTTATTTTGAAGTGTTGATTTTATTTTTGAACCCTTATTTATTTTGAAGTGTTGATTTTATTTTTGAACCCTTATTTATTTTGAAGTGTTGATTGTCTGAAAGACCTTACACATGAATTGCCCCATACGGGGTTTGAACTGACGACCTCAGCATTACCAGCACCGTGCTCTAACCTGCTGAGCTAACCTACCTTACAAACTGTTGAGTTTGCATGGATTTAAGAACTTACATGATCT
>NW_006801813.1:0-1575 GCF_000485575.1 Poecilia formosa
TATGATCAAGCAGAAATTTAAAATTTCCATTTTTCAGTTTCATGATGTAAAGTGTTAATAATAAATGTGTGTGATGTCACACTTTTATCTTTATTGCATGTATAAAATGACTATGTACCATGTTCAAAATACAGTCTAAAACTAACAACAGGTCAAAGGTCAGACGTCCCTACAGGATGATGTGTTAAATAAAACCTCAGGTGAGCGGCTGCTGAGAAATAAAACACACCGGCAGTTTGACACCATTTCAGATATTTAAAACACAAAACTAATCAATAATTATTGATATTGGCTGATTTGAAGCGTTTATAAGGTGATTTTAGCCAAATCGTCCCACCCTGGTTGGAGATTAAAACTGAACTATTTCAGGTTATTTTTCATGGTGGAAGCTTCCTTTATGTTTGTCGCTGCAGAGATGATTTATGTTGGCAGCGAGGTCGCCACCGGTGTTTCCTGGACTCCAACATGGCGTCGTCACCAGACCGGCCCGAAGCTCCGTCTGCTCAAGCTTTAGTTTCAGCCCGCCGTCTCTGACGCCGTCGCCTCTCTACCCGCCAGGAACCGAATTCAGAGCAGCCCAGGAGCGGGACCTGAAGGAGGCCCTGAGCGGGACGGACCCGTCCATCCCGCTGGTGTTCGTCAGCGGGAACCACGACCTGGACCAGGTCCCGACTCCCAGCACGGTGGAGCAGTATTGCCGGGTCTGGGGCGACGACTACTTCAGCTTCTGGGTGAGCAGAACGAAAATAACAGCAAACAAAAACAAGATGGCCGATTATCACTGGAGAGGAGACACTGGTTATCATCTGAACCGTCTGGTAACCTTCTACTAGTTATTCATGGTTTTCCTTAATTTAATTAAAAAACTACATTCGTTATTATGATTAAAATTATGAAACTACTTTCATGTAAGCGTCAGCAGCTGATTCATAAATAAAATAGGCTATGATGACATGAGACTTTATTGATCTAAATAGTTAAATCAGTTTCAAAGTTCACTGATTAGCTGTGAGGCCCAAAGGACAGCTGATAAAAATAAAACGTCCTTCCTGGTCAAAGCCCAGTTCACGCGACACGATATTAGATTTTTTGGCTGATTTTCAAAACCTGAGAGACCACACATTAGCCGACGAAAAATCGAAGGTATAACCGGTTCGATCGGTTCGACTGGGTTCGATCAGTGTGATTGGGTTCGATCGATGTGATTGGGTTCGATTGGTGTGATTGGGTTTGATCAGTTCGATCGATGTGATTGGGTTCGATTGGTTCGATCGATGTGATTTGGTTCGATCGGTGCGATTGGGTTCGATCGGTGTGATTGGGTTCGATCAGTGCGATTGGGTTTGATCGATGTGATTTGGTTCGATCGGTGCGATTGGGTTCGATCGGTGTGATTGGGTTCGATCGGTGTGATTGGGTTCGATCGGTTCGATCGATGTGATTTGGTTCGATCGGTGCGATTGGGTTCGATCGGTGTGATTGGGTTTGATCGGTGTGATTGGGTTCGATCGGTTCGATCGATGTGATTTGGTTCGATCGGTGCGATTGGGTTCGATCGGTGTGATTGGGTTTGAT
>NW_006801813.1:2325-3505 GCF_000485575.1 Poecilia formosa
GTTCTGTCTGGTTCTGTCTGGTTCTGTTTGGTTCTGTTTGGTTCTGTCTGGTTCTGTCTGGTTCTGTTTGGTTCTGTTTGGTTCTGTCTGGGTAACTCACGTTCCTCTGTGGTTCCGGTTCTGTTCAGCTCGTCCCTCTTGGTGCAGCGCTGCATCTTCAGGAGCAGAAACTGCCGACTGTGCAGCTGCTGAATGCGAAACTCGATGGCAGCCAGACCCGTTGGACCGGACTGGTTCTCCAGGCCCTTTGGACCGGCCCGGTTCTCCTGGTCCGGTCCTGCCGGCCCGGCAGACTCCGCCCCCACGCTGTCGGATCTGCTCGGAACCATCCTGAAGGTGTGGAGGAACACGCCGTCGTCCTCCACGCTCTCCATCCCCGCTCAGCAAACTGGACCTCCAGAACCAGAACCAGAACCTCCAGTGGTTCTGAATCAAACTGGGAACAGAGCAGGTGAAGGACCAGATCCTGGAACCATTCCGGGTCGGATCCGGAGACGAGAATGTTCTGGAAACGATCCTGAAGCCGAGAGGAGAAAAGCTGAGCGACCGGGTCTGATTCCAGCCAGAACCGCTCTGCTGCCGGCGCCAACAGGTCCATTTGAATCCGGTAAACAGTGATAAACAAATGAGCTGCATGCAAATCCTGCAGCCGCAGCGCCGACGTCCAGCAGAACCAGGAGAACCGGGCCCGGAACCAGAACCTCACCCTGAGCCCTCAGCATCACGCTGCCACCACCGAGCAGGTTCTGGTTCTGGACCAGGGGAACCAGAACCTTCCAGAGAGCCGTCAGTCTGACTCAGTATTGGTTATTGATCAGGGCGTGAATACTTTCTGTTTTTAAATCATAATTATTGAAAAAACACAAAAATCGTCCCAGAAATTAAATAAGCGATAATAATAATAATAATGATAATGATAATAATAATGATAATAATAATGATAATAATAATGATAATAATAATGATGATAATAATAATAATGATAATGATAATAATAATAATAATAATGATAATGATAATAATAATGATAGTAATAATAATAATGATAATAATAATGATAATGATAATAATAATAATAATAATAATGATAATAATAATGATAATAATAATGATAATAATGATAATGATAATAATGATAATAATAATGATAATAATAATGATAATAATGATAATGATAATA
>NW_006801814.1:0-1251 GCF_000485575.1 Poecilia formosa
ATTCAGACAAAACAAAGGGCAAAACAAAGACACGAGTGAAGGCGGTGACGTCACAGGGCCATGAAACCAGGTTGCCCAGCCTCCCGGCAAAGTCCGATAAAGGTCTTGTTTATCAAGGAATGTCCTTGGGAGCGCTCAGCTCCACAGCTGCATGGATACAGGAGGGGGTGAGGTGGGAAGAAGCGTTATGTTTACATATCTTCAAGGAGATTGGAAATATGCAGCCCTTCCAAGGCCACACAGGGAAAGCCAATTCAGAAACAGAATGTCTTAGGTCGGGAAGATTATAAATTTCAATCTTCCCCGAAGTCTCTCCGATACGTCTCAGTTCCAATCATCCAAATTAGTTTGGTCGTTCCTCTGAGCCGAAACTAGCAACTTCTCCAAGATCGATTCCATCCTGTTAGTGAGTTTTACACTGAAAAAATAACTCTTTGGATTAACATAAAAAAATCATGGAAAGGATTTCCATCTTTTTACTTTGCTTTGTTTCAGCACTATGAAATTCTGTTACTCCAATTTAAAGCAAATGTGTTGGCTCAACTTAATTTATTAAGGTTGATTCAACTCATTTGCTTTAGTTGGACCAAATGTAATTTAATAGAGCCAGATCAACTAATTTGCAATGTTTTGGACCAAATAATTGATTTAACTTGATTAAGATGAATGCAAATTTAGTTGAAACCAACTTATTTTACAGTGATACCTTCACACTACTTAATTAAGTTGATCCAACCCATGAAAATTAAGTTAGCTCAACAAACATGCTTCAAGACCGCACTGGGTGACAGGGTAGAAAGAACACTCAACAATTAGAAAAGGTATAACAGAACTGTATTTTCAAAATTGTCATCCATTTTCTTTACCATGTGCAGTGCAGGCCCTTTACTACAAAAGGTGTAAACTCGTGGCAGATGGCAACCCATTTGAACATCCGTTTAAGCTAGTTTCAGTTAATAGTTTAAACAAAACCTTTAATGTCAGTGTTTAATTAGTAACAAGAAACTTCAAAATAGTTCAGCTTACCACAGGCACAGATTTAAAATTTACAAGACTCAACGTTTTATTTTAACAAAATGATATACTTAGCATAACATAACAGTCAATAACCCCACAGGAACCTGGATGAAGTCTGCCATGGCATCTGAATCCTGTGGATAATAAGAAAAGTACAAATTAAAAAAAGAATGAGGTGAAAGTTTTGATTTTCACTCTGACAAACGGGATAGCAACACATACCAGGGACATTGT
>NW_006801814.1:2210-3713 GCF_000485575.1 Poecilia formosa
GGTCCAGATGCTGTAGGTTTTATCTGTGCCTCTGTCTTTATATTAGTACAGAGAGATGTCAGTCACAGATTGTCAGAGCTGTGTGCGGTCTGTGTAAATGTCTGGTGGGACCAATGAACGGGCAGGGCCGTAAAGTGGGGGGGCCAATGGCCCTCTGGCCCCCTCCCCGTTCCGGCGCCTATGATACATACACAATGCTGCCGGGAAAATGTCGTCTTCTCATAACTGCCGCTGGAGTTTTCCCAGCACGCAAAACGATTATCTCGCGTGATGTCATGTGATTTCCCATGATCTCGCTAGTCGTCTTCAGCACAAGATCAGTCTGACTAAAATGAATCATGTTATCTCAACATGATTAAATTTCATAAAAGTTAAGTTGTTGAATTTCTTGTTTATCCAACATGATTTTATCACGTTTTTGTTTGAAACATGAAATTATTGTGTTAAAAGTACATGATATTCCTTTGTCAATATAATAACCCTCTAAGTTCATTTTATTGAGTGTAGAGTCCTCAGCTGGGCTGCGAGTCTCAGCAAGACTCACATCCAACTCGTCTCTGTCCACACAACAGTCTGAGTGTTCGCTAGTTCGGCCAAGTCCGCCACAAATTTGTCAATAATCCAGGAATCCACAAGCTCCAAACAGCAGAAATCCTGTTATCATGAATAAATCCAGGGTGAATCCTGCCAGGTGTGTCCCTGCAGGACAAGAGGCTTCTCATTGAAAATTTGATCAATTGCATTGAGAGATCAGGTGACCAGATCCATAATTTGTAGATTTGGATGATGTACAAAGAAAGGCTCCAAAAATACAGAAACGACAGGGCAAAAACAGAGCAAGCAGGGCAGGGAGGGAGCAGAGGGAAAAAGCGTCCGCCTTCATCGAGAGCAAGAGAGAAAAAAATATTCGGATCAGAACATTAAGCTGCGTTTGTGTCGCCCTCAGACAATCGGCGCTGCGTTTGTGGCCAAACCCATCCAGGTGGCAGACACAGTCATCACTCTGGGGATTTGGGTGAGTAATAAAGGTCAAAGGTGAATGATGGCAAGTCCTTCAAACTGACAAATAATCTGCAGCTTCATATCAGAAATATCTTATTGATGTTGATTTAAAATGAGGAATGTTCCTTTAAATTTCCCATGTTGTTTCTGACAGGACACGGCCGGATCGGAGCGCTACGAGGCCATGAGCCGGATCTACTACCGAGGAGCCCGGGCCGCCGTGGTCTGCTATGGTGATCCACTGATAATCCACTAAAAGCTGCTGGATGAATTTCTTTATTTTCAAAGATGGATGATTATTTTTCTATTGTTTTTTCATTTTTTAATTAGCAATGAGCCACAGAGAGGATGGAGTTATTTTTTCCTGTTTTACTTCATTAAAATTATATTTAGCAGGGTTTCCCCCAGTGTATTATAAGCCTGGCGGCCCTCCATGCTTTACTAGACCCCCGCCAGGCTAGGAGTTGCTTATTTTATTTTTAGAAAAATTAATAATTGGGG
>NW_006801815.1:0-1097 GCF_000485575.1 Poecilia formosa
CCGGGGAAGGTTGAAAAAGAAAAGCATCAAAAGCATCATACTCTGAGAACCAAGCTTCGCCAGCCGGGGAAGCTTGGTTCTCAGTTGAGGCAGGCGCCTGAAGAACCTCCCCAGCCGGGGAAGGTTGAAAAAGAAAAGCATCAAAAGCATCATACTCTGAGAACCAAGCTTCGCCAGCCGGGGAAGCTTGGTTCTCAGTTGGGGCAGGCGCCTGAAGAACCTCCCCAGCCGGGGAAGGTTCGAAAAGAAAGGCATCAAAAACATCGTACTCGGACTCGGTGGCCTCTTCCTTAGAGCTACCTGTGTCTGAATTTTTACCTGGAAATACTTTATCGCAAACCTTCTTCATCCCTGTCGTAACTAAATAGCCAATGGCAAAACTCAGGTGAAAAAACATGCTAACTAATGGTTGTCCGTACTAAAAATCTTTGCAAGAGTGTTGGTGTCGAAGAGCTGATTCTATATGAACTGATGTTTTGAAATACAAGCATTCATAACCTCAGAAGTTCTGTAATCTTTTTACCACATCACAGATGAGGTCATAGCTACAATGAGGTCACTGTAATTCTGTAGTTCTTGCTTCTGCTCATTGCTATGGAAACGATCAGATCAGTTCTGCATAACCCAAACTACTGACCCTTTGCAACTGCGTCACTTAATCATTCGAGGCGCCATGATGGACGTCGGAAGTGAAGGATTGGAGTATTGAACAGAGCGATCAATAGTTTTTCAAAGTTGTTTGGAGTTGGTGTGTTTTTTTTTTTTATTAAAAACCTGAAAATTCACACAGTCAGAACACTTTTTTTTAACCCCCCCGCAATGGCATGGCACCCCCCAAGCCCTAACAAATAGTTACACTAACTATAGTTAGTGTCAAATAGTAACTTGGCGCCTGTGCGTTTTATAGTAATGCCTGAATATGGCGAGTTTAGCGGAGTCGGGCTGCTGCAGCAGCATGCTCTCCTTCCCACCATCAGTACTGCTGATAAATAATGTTGAGATGTTCTGCTCAGTAATTACATCTAGGGCTGAAACGATTCCTCGAATGATTCGAGTACCTCGATTACTAAAATTCCTCGAGGAAAATTTACCTGCCT
>NW_006801815.1:1966-3608 GCF_000485575.1 Poecilia formosa
AGCCGAAAAAGGTATTTTGCCCATCCTGCTATGGGTCTAACAGGCTCTATTTTTTGTAGGGGTCTGGGACTGTTCAATAAAGATTTATTAGGCTGCAAAACTGCTTCCAAAGCTAATTTGGCCGACGGAAAAAAATTCAAAAATTGACTAAATTAAGTATTTTTTGACCACTCCCCAAACTTGTATTTTTCATCAGATTTCAATAAAACTTCTCTACTACAGATGAATTAGGCTGCTGAATAACATAAAGGCATCCATTTTTGGCCATCTTTAATAGTTTCCTTGATATTGCTTGTAGGAAATAGGGATTTTTTGTTTGTTTTTAAAAAAAAATCTAATTTTAGAGAATTTTTGACTTGCACCAAAATGTTTATTTTTTTTAATGCATTTTATTGAAACTTCCTTCCTAGATGTCAATTAGGCTGCAGCATCATATAAAAACATTTATTTATGGCTATCTTTAGTAGTTTTTTCTATATTGTTGAAAGAAAATAGAGATTGTTTTTTTTAGATTTCTTTCTTTATGGAAAATTCCCTACTATCGACCATCTGAATAAGTGCCAAAGAAAGTACAGTTTATTATAAAAAGTGTCAAGAATTTATCATTTTAGTATAGATAGAGTCACTTCATCATGCCACCACCCACATAATGATGCCCTGGGCGGTTGCCCAAGCCTTCCATATCAGAAACCGCCACTGCTAAAGCGCTTCATGTCCTTGTTGCAAAAATCGCACAAAATCAACACACGCCTAAACCACACAAATACAGATCATCATACATAATTCCCGTGGCCCATAAAAACAGCGGATCTAATCCGCTTTTTTATTATTATTAAATAATAAGGACAAAGCATACCTGTGGAAGAGGGGGAGGGGAAGGAGGAGGAGGATGAATAACCCCACGTTCAGGTGAGGAGGGGAAGGGACCATGTTTGCTTAATTTCATCTCTTTTATAAAAGTTTCGACAAGATTTAACTTTAGATTTAACTCCTCCCGCAGTCTTTGTGCGAGGCTCCGGCAGGTCGCATTAGAACGCGGTGGAGCTCGGCATAGCGCGGTAGATCTCATGATCAGCCAGCCGGGCGGTCCGTCCGCTTTTCTGTTTGCAAAATCACAAAAAAAATTGTTAAAACAGGTCCCCGCTAGGCCGTGCACACGGTAAAAAGCTCAGGAGGGGTTCACTCGATCCGCTCTTAGAACTACCGGATGCTTAAAACTCCGGTTATTCGTTTTTAGTTAGCTTCACCACTTAGCCACATTTAGCTTACAGAAAGAGCGAAAGCCGGTACCTACTTTCAGTCAATGTTTTTGCAAGTAATTTAGAACATGCAACATTACCAACTAAATCAGTGTTTCTCAAGCTTTTTTCGGGCCAGCACCCCCCCTTTATCCAGGTCCCTCACCGCCCCCCAACAAAGAATCTGTAGACTACTTTGAACTGACTATTATTCCTACAGCCCTCAGTATATGAACGAAGCGGTCCGTTCAAACTCTCCCCATTACCTGCTTAGCAGTTATGTTGACTCGGTGGCTCAGGACAAGTAACATTAGGGGAAAAAGAGCAGGACACTTCACGGAGATAAATATTTCTGGTCGAGTCAAACTTTATAATAGAGGTTGAGAAGTCATGAGATAATGGCG